>NW_027258993.1:0-12500 GCF_045791955.1 Oncorhynchus clarkii lewisi | reverse complement strand
TCAGAGAGAGACGGGTGAGAGAGAGAGAGAGAGAGAGAGAGAGAGAGAGAGAGAGAGAGAGAGAGAGAGAGATTTGGGTGAGAGAGAGAGACTGGGGAGAGAGAGAGACCAGGGAAAGAGAGAGAGAGAGAGAGAGAGAGAGAGAGAGAGAGAGAGAGACTGGGGAGAGAGAGAGAGTTACTGTATGTGAACATATGGGTCTGTGAGATTTTTTGTTGTTGATGTGTGTGACAGTGTTTTTCCTCGGTGAGTCTGAATGTGTGTGCACACGTTCAGGTCTGTGTTTGTGTGTGTGTGTGTGTCTTTCATGTGTCTGCTATCGGTGCCGAGGGCCGAGATGAGGAGTGTGTACGGTATCAGGAGCACAGTAATCCATTCTCCCCACTGTGACACGGCGAGAGACAGGCAGGCCCGTCGTCCTGATGCGTTACAGGCAGCCCTATTGTCATGCTGTGTTACAGGGCTGCATGATCACATTACCCAGTGCTGGACCAGAGACATTTATTCAGTTTACACTATTCTCTGTTCGCAGCCAACTTATTTCCTTTAGCCAGGGTCTGCCGACAACCTCCTCTACGCCATATTAATCTTGTTTACGGACTTATCTCGCCACAAATATCACAACCGCAGGCAGGGAGGCAGGGAGGCAGGCAGGCACGCACACACAGATATCACAACCACAGGCCGACTGGGTTTATCCTCACTCCAGTGGCTGAGGAGGGATGAGAGTGGAAACCACACACATAGACACACACACTCACACACACACAGTGCAGTCCATTTTCACAAACAGAATAGGATTGGCTGTTTACCTGCAGGTGGGCAGGGTTTAGATCTAACACATATTAGATTAGTCACACAGAGAGAGAGCATCA
Organism: Oncorhynchus clarkii lewisi; assembly: GCF_045791955.1. Taxonomy (NCBI): domain Eukaryota; kingdom Metazoa; phylum Chordata; class Actinopteri; order Salmoniformes; family Salmonidae; genus Oncorhynchus; species Oncorhynchus clarkii. Next base: position 11,625 of record NW_027258993.1, on the reverse strand, counting down.
GATTACTGGAAAGACCCACTAACAGCTACAAAACAAAAGTTGAGGAGTGTTTCTATGTCTAACAGTAGAATCATTAGTAGATTTCCCAGAGCTTATATTTGCATTTACACTTACAGGAAGTTAATTGTCTGTCAGTACCGTTCAGTTCAACTCAGTTCACTTCAGCGATATTTCTTCCTTTTTTTTACATAATGATAATTTTTTTGTGCCTTTTTTTTGTGGAGAAAATCTTTTTGGCCTTCTTTAGGAATATAGTTTTGGGGGTGTTTTTAGGAATGTAGTTTGCATATTGTGAACTATTCAAGTTAAAGATTCACACCGGCGCAGATAACAAGCGTCTGTATGACTCCCTCCGCTGTGCTGAACTTGCAGAGTTGTGGTCAGTCAGTCAGAGAATGTGAGATAAAAGGTCATCCGCATGGACAGGACTGTTCCCCCACTGTCACAACCACACAGAGACACACAGACACGACTACAACATGAGTCACAACACATAGCAGCCCTGCAGAAGTGTAAAACAACACATGCATGTGACAGGGGAGAAAGAACCAAAGAGAGAGGAGAGAAAAAGAGAAAAGATGAGTGTTTATGTTTACGCTCTTCTGTGGGACATCTTCATCAGCATGCTTTTGACAGCATGCAGAAAGAGAGCAATCGGCATCTTTTAATTATCGTCACAGATTCTTGTCTCTTTCTCTCTCTCTCTCTGCCGTCTTCCCTTGTTCCCTGTAGTTTAAAAAGCCGGAGACACATTGATTTGGCATCCTGTTTCCTTTCTAAAGAAGGAATAATGAATGGACGCGGGATAGAGACAGACAGAGAAACAGAGAGAGAGAGAGAGAGAGAGAGAGAGAGAGAGAGAGTGGGGGATGAGAACGTGAGGGATTAGAATGATTTCATTACTGTTCCTCTGTGAGTTCCTCTTTAAACCCCAGGCTTACACACACACACACACACACACACACACACACACACACACACACACACACACACACACACACACACACACACACACACACACACACACACACACACACACACACATTTGCAACTGTTCATTCTAATGTTTTAGTTTATTCACTGCCACGTTCATTCTTTCTTCTGTCTCTAACAAAATAGACTAATTTATTTGTGGTTTTGCTCAAAAATAATTTGGTAATATACTAGACAATAATAATGATTATTTTAAAAATACATTTTTTTTTACAAGAAAACGTAAACATATTTGATTTGACTACTTTTCAAAACAAAGCACTATATCACGTTTACTAAATTCGCTATTGATTTGAAGGAAATATACACATTGATAATAAACTTGAATCGGGAAGCAGTCTTTATTTGCATAAATATGAATTTAAATGGACAGAGCAAATAGCCTGTACCACAGGATGATAGAGTGCTACAGGTACAATAGGTAAATAAAAACATGCGGTCTGAGATACAGAGAGAGAGACCTGATTGTGCATGTGGTAGTTGCTGTATCACATTTTATTTATGTACTATATTGATAAGTTTCCAATAATTAGTTATGATTGTGTTTTACTGTATGTGTGAATTTGCTTTAATGTCCTATCTTATGTTCATCTTTGTGTGCAAAATCAAACAATGAAGCGAGATGTCAGAAAGACAGAAATCCCTGAGTGTTCTGGTCTGACATCTATATTTACAGCTAGTCTCTATTAACAGGCGCATTCGCGCTCCTGCTGCTTCCTCCTATAATCCAAACACGGTACATTTATCACCCGTAGATCAATCGTGCAGGCTGCAGTTCATATCTTCTCATGGATAAATCATTGATCTGTTTTACCACCCTGTGATAGATGGTCCTCTCCTCCTTCTCTCCTCCTCTCCCTCACTTTCCTTCTCCGCTCTGACGGAGGAGAGGGAAACAGAAAACACTAATGACACATCAAAACATGCACACTGACTATCGGAAGTCAACTCAGAAATCCAATGTTTTATATTCCTGGGGGGGATTATTTTTATTTTTTTCTAATCTGATTTTCATGCAGTGATTTAAAGGAATTGATTTGGAGATTTTTAAAAAATGGTGATATCACTTGCTCTCATTTTGGAAATGGTTTATGAATTGAATAAAAGTACATTACGGTCTCTTTCTCTTCACTCTCTCTCTCTCTCTTTCGCTCCCTCCATCTATCCGTCTCTGTTTCTGTGAACAGCAACAGACACAGAGTGGACGGTAGTGAGTGTAGACAGTATAGTGAGTAGTGTGGCTGTCTGACGACTGAACCGAATGCTGTGAGTGGCCTCTACTGGCTAACTGGGGGCAACATAAGTCATTCAGTACAAAGGAGCTGCAGCACCGTCATATGAACTACACACACACACACACACACACACACACACACACACACACACACACATGGATGCAAGCATGTACACACAGGCCTATAGTAACATAATATTTCAAATTTAGGCAAATCATGTGCAACATTCCACCATACTTACTTGAGTAGGCTGTAAGCTATGCGTGTAGTTATGAGTGTGTGATTGCATTGGTGTGGTATTTCAGCAGGTAGCCTAGCGGTTCATAGCGTTGGGCCAGTAACCAAGAGATCGCTGGTTTGTATATCCGAGCCGCCGGTGTGCTCTTGAGCAAGGCACTTAACCCTAATAGGTCTTGTAAGTCGCTCTGGATAAGAGTGCATACTAAATGTAAAATGTGCATTTATGTATTCTTGGATGTAGGCCTACAGTATAGTAGGCCCTATGTGTGTGTTAGCAGCATAGCTCTAGCTAGCCTAGCGTGGGGTGCTCTGTGTTTTAGTATGTGTGTGTTAGCAGCATAGCTCTAGCTAGCCTAGCGTGGGGTGCTCTGTGTTTTAGTATGTGTGTGTTAGCAGCATAGCTCTAGCTAGCCTAGTGTGGGGTGCTCTGTGTTTTAGTATGTGTGTGTTAGCAGCATAGCTCTAGCTAGCCTAGCATGGGTGCACTGTGTTTTAGTGTGTATAGTATGTGTGTGTTAGCAGGATAGCGCTAACTAGTCTTGCGTGGGTGCTAGTGAAGTGATGACTGGTCTTATGTAGAAACACAGCATGGATTTATAGATCTGTGCTAACAGAGGAAAGCAAACCCAGGAGACCATCCTTACATCAATACAACAATGAGAAGCATCGACCTATCCCACAGCTAGATTTATCAGTGGGCCATACACCCATCAATACTGCTCTGGAGTTATGTACAGAGGAGCAACATGTGTCTTGCTATTCTATCTAAACACATCTCTGTGGAAGAGATGGGGACCAGGAAAACACTATGTATCATTTGTTATGTTTTTACTAGTTGGCTGGATTTAGGACAGTTAGCTGCAGATCAAGTCAGGTGTTGGAGATGTAACTGTGTTGCAGTTACAGTAGAAATGTTTCTGTTCATGTGCCATATCAACGGCAACGCACTGCATAATCTACAGACTGCACCACACCAGCCAGGTCGTTCAAGATTGATGTCGAAATTGGACGTCTATCCGTGTCCTGAGGACCTTGGGAAATGCTTATAGAACCGGTCACTAGGGGCAACAGTGAGCGCTACTACCATCAAGTAGGCTTGAGTGTCCGATCCCAGTCATGGACACAGTTTTATTTTTTTCATTTTGAGTTTTAACCATATCCCAAACCTTAACCCTTACCGTAACCATTTTGAATGAGTGACTAAACTTAACCCTTAACTTCAAAAGTTGATGTTTGGAGAAATGGAACGATACAGAGCAGCAGGAGCAACAAAAAACACATTTGGAGCAACTTCGAAAATTTGACGTTTGAAGAACGTGGATGTCTAATTCTGCAGTGAGACTGTGAGGGCTTGTTGTTGACCACACGTCAATTAAAAGGGCAAGACATGCCCCAGCTCTGTTGTCCTGCAGTTATGGCCTTTCTTTTAGCGGTTGCGCTGACAACATTTAATTCAGTACAAGTGTGGCTGCTGTGTATCGGTGATACACAAACAACATTTACGACACATCGCTGTTCGACAGCCTTTCATATTTAGCCCTGCTATTTTAGTCCAGGTGCATGTAAGGTATAAACACCATAGGGCTATGTACAGTTATAATAGTGTTCAAATTTTCTATGGTAAGCACATTCTTCTCCATACCCTTATATGACCCCTGTGATATCCACCTCCATTCATACCAATGTAGTCAAGCTGTCCTCCTCTTCCAGTCCTCTACACAGCAGGCTCAATGATAAATAGACTTATTTCACCAAAATCAAACAGTCACATTTAAATATAGACAAGATAATGCAAAGGTCAACATTGTAATCTGCTCCTTTGATCCTTTGATCTTTATAGAATTTCTGGAGTAGCACCATGATAAATCTTAAACAAGGCCATTTGCGTGTGTGTGTGTGTGTGTGTGTGTGTGTCTGTGTGTGTGTGTTAGTGTGTGTTTGTGTGTGCTAATAAAATTCTAACGATCAGAGCCTTTACGCACTTATGGAGAGTTTTATTATAATCGCCATGGAGAAGCTATCCATGCATTGAGATGAGGGCATCACACAACACCCAGTAAACACACACATATCCCACACACATCCCACTGTTTACTACACATCTTCTGTGTACTGGGTTTACCCTCTTAGATCCTTTGCAATGTACAATTTCTTGTTAACAGAATCACAGTATCATGGACATAAAATAACAAAATAAATAAAATAACAAAACATATGTGGCAATATGAATAAGGACTATATACAAAAACAAAAATGTAATTGTACAAGTGCGAAGACTGCTAAAAAGCTACAATTGTGCCATGCTGAGGAAGACCGAAAGATTGAGAGCAAATGGGAGCGAGACAGGGAGAAGGTGGAAAGGGTTGACGAGAGAGAGAGAGAGAGAGAGAGAGGAAACGTAACATTGAAGGGAGAGTTTGTGCCATTGAATGATGAAAAGTCCATATGTTACAATGGCATCATAAATTACGTCCAAGCGTACGGTGGGGCCAGCGAGGGGTGATCCCGAAATAGGACACAGAGAGAGACAGGCAGAGAGGAAACAAATAGCCCCAATATCTGCAGGAGAGACCCACTGATATACACATATACACACACACACACACACACACACACACGCATGCATGCACAAACACTGCTGGCCACACACGAGCACGTTTGCAAGGACACGCAAACATACACACGCACACACACGCGCGCACACACTCGAACAAAAACACATCTATATGCAAGACCTCACACGCACTCCCACAAACACTAGGGTTGAGAGTGAGAGAGAGAGAGCAAGGAAAGATGGGAGGCCAACGGGCGGGGAGAGAAAGTGGAAACCGAGAGGGGAAAGGGGGAAGACTGGATGAGGAAAATATGGCGAGGATAAGAGAGAGATGAGGGAGAGAGGTATAGAAGAAAGACAGGCACACAGGCACCAGGGTGAACACTCATCTACCCTTCTCCACTCACCTACGCCCGTGGAGAGAGGATGGAGGAGGCAGGGAGGGATGGGGGGAGGTAGGGGGGTGACAGAGAGTGAGTCAGTGGAGGGGTAGATTTATTAGAGCTGTGAATAGGGAGAAGAGAGTGGGTTTCCAACTAGCTCTCAGAGTCTCACGTCAGAATTAGACGTTCATCCATGTGACCTGGCTGGTGGTTACATGGTGAGCAGGTCCACAGCTACAGGGTGTGGGGGTCAGGAGAGCCCAGAGAGCTGCTTTACATAGCACACTGATGCTGGCTGTTGATTCCAGATCGTTTTGAGCATAGGACACCTATCGTCACCCTGCTCTGTTCAACCAATTGTTTTGCACGTGCAAACTTACTGTTATTCATGAAGGCAACTATTTATATTGGCCAGCTGACAGAAGGGGAGAAAGAGCGAGAGAGATAGTTGTTTCAGTGACATCATGCTGTAGATGAGGGGTCGATGTAGCCCTGGCTTGTCCATATTGGCATGCCGAGCCCTGTGGGCTACGTACCCGTGTGTAAATGTTATGTCCATGTTTGTGTGTGTGTTTGCATGTTTGCCTCTGTGTACATGCTTCCATGTGTGCGTGTGTGCATCTGTCTGTATGCTTGTGCATGTACGGGTACTGTATGTATCTGTGATCTTGCATATGTGGCCAACAGACTCGATTCGGTCATATGTAGCAAAATACAAACATGTGTTTTTTACATTAGATAAAAGTAGAGACTCCGGGCTAGAAAATTGTATATTATACACTACAGTTGAGGAACAATGGGAAAGTCATACTTCTTTGAAAGTTGATAAACTTGTAACCCCATTTTTGAGAAAATGGGCCTTGAATGTTTTTGTGCACCTACTGGAGAGCTCTTCTTTGTCTACACCCATTCACAATTGTTCACACTGTCTTAAGCCTTAGCCCCACCCATCTCTATAAGGATTCACGTGAGGCCATGTGCTAAGCAGAGTGAGTACAGTAGTGTACTAAACAACCAAAGAGTTCAAGACCAAAGGCTGGTATATACTACGTCTATCGACATGTCTGTAGACAGTTATCGCAGTGGCATCATGAACATTCTATTGTCGTCTGACATCAAACTTGTCATTGTTGTTATGAAAAAGTCTAACCACAAAAGCAACAGGCTGCATGACATCAGCAGCCTGGTGGTCCAAAATAGCATAACTGGTGTATTTTAACACCAATAAACCCATCCGTTTAAAAATGTATTTAGGATATGTCAGTCTAGCAAACCAGGAAACTAAAAGCAACTTTCTAAATAAAGTTTTGGTTCATTTCTAGCAAGTTAGCTGGCTAGCTAGTTCAAATAATGACCATATCATATAGCTGACAATGTCTTAACTTTAGCTCATTTGTATTCATTATTACAGGAAAATAAACAGACAACAAGGTCATTTTTTACAAGTTAATGGCTAGCTAATTACAGGAAATAACTCACAGTTGTGAGTGGGACGAAATAAAAGCAGCTACCTGAGAATATTTGAACTCATTGGCCTAACGTTATTTCCTGATTTGACTTCGGTGCAGGTCATGTTGTTCTTCCCATTATCGTCTCTGGTAAACACACACTGTATCAAATAAAATCAAAGTTTATTTGTCACATGATACAGAAGGTGTAAACGATACAGTGAAATGGTTACTTGCATAGTGGAGTCTTTTGTTCAGACATGTAGCTAGCTAAACAATGAACCATAATCCCAACTCATAACGTTACTCCCCTATATGAATCTGCAGGTAGCTACGGCTAACCCACTAGGTTCAATGTTATTTATCTAGCTGACTTTAGGCTACAACTAGCCAGCAAATGGCTCTGAGATATGAATAATATTACTATACAGATTATACACGTAACGTTAGCTAGATAGCGAGCCAGCCAGCCAGCCGCTAACGTTAGCTAGCTAACTAACAGTACACTTTAACTTGTAATGAAAACGACCTTCTAACAAAATAAAAAATATATAATATCTGAAAATGTAGCTAGCTAGACTTTCTTACCCGTATACATGAATAAACGCTTCTTCCTCTCAGTCACGGATGCCATGGTTTCCCTTAGTTTGAAGATGTAACCCGGAGACAGGTGTATTATACAACAGCCTTCTGTGTGTTCTCTCTTCGACTACCTCCTCATATTTGCAGTCAAATGCCTGAATTTTCTCAATTTCCTTAGGTATCATACTCTGCTTCCATCGGGCATTCCACTGATTTCAAATCTCGGTCCTTCAGAGAGTGGAGAGCATTAGCAAAATTTTTCGTGATATCTTTCAAAAAACCTGCGTGGCTCTACATGGCAGAGCAATCTGAACTCATCTCTGGGTATGTCCAGCCCATCCATTATCTCAGCTAATCATGGCTAGCGGGAAGGTTCCTTGTATTTTCCGTGGCTAAATCAACTAAGCTTGTAATTTACAGGTTGCATAAAAGTTTGCTATTAAGGCGCATTTTGATTAAATGCCTCTCCTGTGAAGTAATGACGCGTGACACAGGCCTAGTTTCCTGAAACCAGTCACATATGGTGTGTAGAGGACTATTTTGCTAGCACAGAATGAAATATTTTCTGTGATTCATCCGATGGCATTGAGTTTACCACATCAGTCACCTGCTTCATTAATAAGTGCATCGACAACGTCATCCCCACAGTGTGTAATGGCTTTCGTCGTCGGATGAGGAAGAGTAGTCGGACCAAAGCGCAGTGTGGTAAGTGTTCATGTTTGTTTATTGAACTGAACACTAATACAAAATAACAAGAGAATAAATTAAACTGAAACAGTCCCGTAAGGTGCAAAAACTAAACAGAAAATAACTACCCACAAAACCCATGTGGGAAAAAGCTACCTAAGTATGGTTCCCAATCAGAGACAACGATAGACAGCTGTCCCTGATTGAGAACCATACCCGGCCAAAACAAAGAAATAGAAAACATAGAAAAAAGGACATAGAATGCCCACCCAAATCACACCCTGACCAAACCAAAATAGAGACATAAAAAGCTCTCTACGGTCAGGGCGTGACACAGTGATCGTATGTACATATCCCAACCAGAAGCCCTGGATTACAGGCAACATCCGCACTGAGCTAAAGGCTATAGCTGCCGCTTTCAAGGAGTGGGACACTAACCTGAAATCCCGCTACACTCTCCAACGAAACATCAAACAGGACTAATATCAAATCGTACTACACCGGCTCTGAAGCTTGTCGGATGTAGTAGGGCTTGCAAACTATCATGGATTACAAAGGGAAACCCAGCCATGAGCCGCCCAGTGACACGAGCCTACCAGATGAGCTAAATGCCTTCTATGCTCACTCTGAGCCAAGCAACACTGAACCATACATGAGAGCACCAGCTGTCAGATGATTGTGTGATCACTCTCTTTAAACAGGTTAACTTTCGCAAGGGTGCATAGCCAGAAAGATTACCAGGATGCATACTCAGAACATGTGCTGACCAGCTGGCAAGTGTCTTTACTGGCATTTTCAACTGCTACCATACCCAGTCTCTAATATCTACATCTTTCAAGCAGACCACTATAGTCTCTGTGCCCAAGAACGCCTATCTAAATGACTAACGCCCTGTAGCATTTACATCTGTAGCCATGAAATGCTTTGAAAGGCTGGTCATGGCTCACATTAACACCATCATCTCAGACACCCTGGATCACTCCAATTCGAATACTGCCCCAACAGATCCTCTGATGACACAATCTCTATTGCACTCCACACTGGCCTTTCGCACTTGTACAAAAGGAACACTTACGTGAGAATGCTGTTCATTGACCACAGCTCAGCATTCAACACCACAGTGCCCTCAAAGCTCATCACTAAGCTAAGGTCCTTGGGACTGAACACCTCCCTCTGCAACTGGATTCTGGACTTCCTGATGGGCCGTCCCCTAGGTGGTGAGGGTAGGCAACAACACATTTGCAACGCTGACCCTCAACATGGGGGCCCGTCAGTGGTTTATGCTTCATCCCCTCCTGTACTCCCTGTTCACCTACGACTGCCTGGCCGAGCACGACTCCAACACTACTATTAAGTCTGCTCGGTGTCCATGTCACTAAGGATCTATCATGCTCCAAACTCACCAACACAGTCGTGAAGAGGGCATGACAATGCCTCTTCCCCCTCAGGAGGCTGAAAAGATTTGGCACGGGCCCTCAGATCCTCAAAAAGTTATACAGCTGCACCATCGAGAGCCTCTTAACTGGCTGCATCACCACTTTGTATGGCAACTGCTTGGTATTGGACCACATGGCGCTACAGAGGGTAGTGCATATGGCCCAGTACTGGGGCCAAGCTCCCTGCCATCCAGGACCTCTATACCAGGCGGTGTCAGAGGAAATTGTCAAAGACTCCAGCCACCCAAGCCAAAGACTGTTCTCTCTGCTACAGCTTGGCAAGCGGTACCAATGCATCAAGTTTGGAACCAATAGGACCCTGAACAGCGTCTTCCCCGAAGCCATAAGACTTCTTAACAAGACTGCTAAATAGCTAGTCAAATGGCTACCCAGACTACCTGCATTGACCCTTTTTTTCAATAACTCTCTTGCACTGACTCTATGCACACACATTGGACTCTACCCACACATTCACATATATTTACACTGACACCCCAACAAACATATACACACACATACACTGCTGCTAGTCACTTTACCCATACCTACACAGTATGTACAGTACATACAGTTGAAGTCAGAAGTTTACATACACCATAGCCAACTACATTTAAACTCGTTTTTTCACAATTCCTGACATTTAATCCATTTAAAAATTCACTGTCTTAGGTCAGTTAGGATCACCACTTTATTTTAAGAATGTGAAATGTCAGGATTATAGTAGAGAGAATGGTTTATTTCAGCTTTTATTTATTTCATCACATTCCCAGTGGGTCAGAAATGTACATACACTCAATTAGTATTTGGTAGCATTGCCTTTAAATTGTTTAACTTGAGTCAAATGTTTCGGGTAGCCTTGCACAAGCTTCCCACAATAAATTTGGTGAATTTTGGCAGAGCTGGTGTAACTGAGTCAGGTTTGTATGCCTCCTTGCTCGCACACGTTTTTTCAGTTCTGCCCACAAATTGTCTACAGGATTGAGATCAGGGCTTTGTTGTCCTTAAGCCATTTTGCCTCAACTTTGGAAGTATGCTTGGGGTCATTGTCCATTTGGAAGAGCCATTTGCGACCAAGCTTTAACTTCTGACCTGACTGATGTTTTGAGATGTTTCTTCAATATATCCACATAATTTCCCTACCTCATGATGCCATCTATTTTGTGAAGTGCACCAGTCCCTCCTGCAGCTTGTAAGCCTCCCCCTTTTTCCTCCAAGCATAACAATGGTCATTATAGTTCTAATTTTGTTTCATCAGACCAGAGGACATTTCTCCAAAAGGTATGACATTTGTCCCCATGTGCAGTTGCAAACAGTAGTCTGGCTTTTTTTATGGCGGTTTTGGAGCAGTGGCTTCTTCCTTGCTGAGCGGCCTTTCAGGTTATGTCGATATAGGACTAGTTTTACTGTGGATATAGATACTTTTGTACCTGTTTCCTCCAGCATCTTCATAAGGTCCTTTGCTGTTGTTCTGGGATTGATTTGCACTTTTTGAACCAAAATACGTTCATCTCCAGGAGACAGAACGCGTCTCCTTCCTGAGCGGTATGATGGCTGCGTTGTCCCATGGTGTTTATACTTGCGTACTATTGTTTGTACGGATGCACGTGGTACCTACAGGCTTTTGGAAATTGGATGAACCAGACTTGTGGAAGTCTACAATTTTTTTTCTGAGGTCTTGGCTGATGTCTTTTGATTTTCCCATGATGTCAAGCAAAGAGGCAAAGAGTTTGAAGGTAGGCCTTGAAATACATCCACAGGTACACCTCCAATTGACTCAAATTATGTCAATTAGCCTATCAGAAGCTTCTAAAGCCATGACATCATTTTCTGGAATTTTCCAAGCTGCGAATAAGACACAGTCAACTTAGTGTAAGTTAACTTCTGACACACTGGAATTGTGATAGAGTGAATTATAAGTGAAATCATCTGACTGTAAACAATTGTTGGAAAAATGACTTGTGTCATGCACAAAGTAGATGTCCTAACCGACTTGCCAATACTATAGTTTGTTAACATGAAATTTGTGAAGTGGTTGAAAAATGAGTTCTAATAACTCCAACCTAAGTG
>NW_027258992.1:20000-44623 GCF_045791955.1 Oncorhynchus clarkii lewisi | reverse complement strand
TGATATAGAGAGTAAGGACGTAGAGGAGGAGGAGGGATGGATACAGAGAGTGGGGAAGTAGAGGAGGAGGGGGGATGGATATAGAGAGTGGGGAAGTAGCGGTGGAGGGAATGAAGAGGAGGAAGAGGGATGGATATATAGAGTGGGGAAGTAGAGGAGGAGGAGGGATGGATAGAGAGTGGGGAAGTAGAGGAGGAGGATTGATAGATATAGAGAGTGGGGAAGTAGAGGAGGAGGAGGGATGGATATAGAGAGTGGGGAAGTAGAGGAGGAGGAGGGATGGATATAGAGAGTGGGGAAGTAGAGGAGGAGGAGGGATGGATATAGAGAATGGGAAAGTAGAGGAGGAGGAGGGATGGATATAGAGAGTGGGGAAGTAGGGGTGGAGGGGATGAAAAGGAGGAAGAGGGATGGATATAGAGAGTAAGGAAGTAGAGGAGGAGGAGGGATGGATACAGAGAGTGGGGAAGTAGAGGAAGAGGAGGGAAGGATATAGAGAATGGGAAAGTAGAGGAGGAGGAGGGATGGATATAGAGAGTGGGGAAGTAGGGGTGGAGGGGATGAAAAGGAGGAAGAGGGATGCATATAGAGAGTAAGGAAGTAGAGGAGGAGGAGGGATGGATACAGAGAGTGGGGAAGTAGAGGAGGAGGGGATGAAGAGGAGGAAGAGGGAGGGATATAGAGAGTGGGGGAGTAGAGGAGGAGGGGATGAAGAGGAGGAAGAGGGATGGATACAGAGAGTGGGGAAGTAGAGGAGGATGGGGGGTGGATATAGAGAGTGGGGAAGTAGCGGTGGAGGGGATGAAGAGGAGGAAGAGGGATGGATATAGAGAGTGGGGAAGTAGAGGAGGAGGAGGGATGGATATAGAGAGTGGGGAAGTAGAGGAGGAGGAGGGATGGATATAGAGAGTGGGGAAGTAGAGGAGGAGGGGGTGATGGATATAGAGAGTGGGGAAGTAGAGGAGGAGGAGGGATGGATATAGAGAGTGGGGAAGTAGAAGAGGAGGAGGGATGGATATAGAGAGTGGGGAAGTAGAGGAGGAGGAGGGATGGATATAGAGAGTGGGGAAGTAGAGGAGGAGGGGGTGATGGATATAGAGAGTGGGGAAGTAGCAGTGGAGGGGATGAAGAGGAAGAAGAGGGATGGATATAGAGAGTGGGGAAGTAGAGGAGGAGGAGGGATGGATATAGAGAGTGGGGAAGTAGAGGAGGAAGAGGGATGGATATAGAGAGTGGGGAAGTAGAAGAGGAGGAGGGATGGATATAGAGAGTGGGGAAGTAGAGGAGGAGGAGGGATGGATATAGAGAGTGGGGAAGTAGAGGAGGAGGGGGTGATGGATATAGAGAGTGGGGAAGTAGCGGTGGAGGGGATGAAGAGGAGGGATGGATATAGAGAGTGGGGAAGTAGAGAAGGAGGGGATGAAGAGGAGGAAGAGGGATGGATATAGAGAGTGGGGAAGTAGAGGAGGAGTAATGGATATAGAGAATGGGGAAGTAGAGGAGGAGGAGGGATGGATATAAAGAGTGGGGAAGTAGAGGAGTAGGGGATGAAGAGGAGGGATGGATATAGAGAGTGGGGAAGTAGAGGAGGAAGAGGGATGGATATAGAGAGTGGGGAAGTAGAGGAGGAGGATGGATGGATATAGAGAGTGGGGAAGTAGAGGAGGAGTAATGGATATAGAGAATGGGGAAGTAGAGGAGGAGGAGGGATGGATATAGAGAGTGGGGAAGTAGAGGAGGAGGAGGGATGGATATAGAGAGTGGGGAAGTAGAGGTGGAGGGGATGAAGAGGAGGAAGAGGGATGGATATAGAGAGTGGGGAAGTAGAGGAGGAGGAGGGATGGATATAGAGAGTGGGGAAGTAGAGGAGGAGAAGGGATGGATATAGAGAGTGGGGAAGTAGAGGAGGAGCAATGGATATAGAGAATGGGGAAGTAGAGGAGGAGGAGGGATGGATATAGAGAGTGGGGAAGTAGAGGAGGAGGAGGGATGGATATAGAGAGTGGGGAAGTAGAGGAGGAGGAGGGATGGATATAGAGAGTGGGGAAGTAGAGGTGGAGGGGATGAAGAGGAGGAACAGGGATGGATATAGAGAGTCTGGAAGTAGAGGAGGAGGAGGGGTGGATATAGAGAGTAGGGAAGTAGAGGAGGAGGAGGGATGCATATAGAGTGGGGAAGTAGAGCAGGAGGAGGGATGGATATAGAGAGTGGGGAAATAGGGGTGGAGGGGATGAAGAGGAGGAAAAGGGATGGATATAGAGAGTGGGGAAGTAGAGGAGGAGGAGGGATGGATATAGAGAGTGGGGAAGTAGAGGAGGAGGAGGGATGGATATAGAGAGTGGGGAAATAGAGGAGGAGGAGGGATGGATATAGAGAGTGGGGAAGTAGAGCAGGAGGAGGGATGGATATAGAGAGTGGGGAAGTAGAGGAGGAGGAGGGATGAATATAGAGAGTGGGGAAGTAGAGCAGGAGGAGGGATGGATATACAGAGTGGGGATGTAGAGGAGGAGGAGAGATGGCAGGTCGTCTACTCTTGGGATAAAGTTATGTGAGTTTTGCATTGCGTTTAATGTAGCAGAGAGCCACCAGAGAGTGAACACATCCTCCCAACTACAGCTACACACACATGAGAGAGAGCAAGAGAGAGCGAGAGAGAACGAGAGAGAGAGAGCAAGCAAGAGAGAGATAGAGGGAGAGAGCGGGTTGTGTGTGGTGAAATTAGAGGGGATGAGTGTGTGACAGAGAAAGCGAGAGAGAGGGGGATAATAGATATTACAGTGATACCACCTGGAGGATATTTAGTGAATTTAATAACGTTAAATGACATCAGTTTATTGTATTTATAGATTGATGGCTGGGAACAGGAGCTGAGGCACGCACACACAATCAACTCTCCCTCTTTCTCGCTCTCTCTCCCTTTATCTCTCTACCATCTCCTATCAACATATCTCCTTCTCTGCCCCTTCCTCATTCCATCTTTCCACCTCCTCCAACCCCCCCCCACTTCATCCCTCCCTCCCATCTCCCTGTATACTATAGGCCTACACACAGTCAATAAGAGAGAGAGAGAGAGAGGGTTCGGACTATTAATCAAATGCAAACAAATGTATTTATATAAGGTCTCCCTTTTTTAATAACAACATTTGTCATGAAGGATCAGCCATGCTGTCCATCTAATTCAATGATTCATGGTTATCAGCACTGCATTTGACGGATTGAACAGAGAGTCTTCCCACTGGGCACACACTGGTTGACTCAACATTGTTTCCATGTCATTTTAATGAAATCCCGTTCAACCAATGCCAATTAAACATTGAATTGACGTCTGTGCTCTTTGGGTTGGCTTTGAATTTAATCCTGTTGGATTCTTTTTTTTGGAGACAAATTGTCAGTTTCCATGAATAGTTGGCATGATATAATTTTGCCGGAGGGGAGGGCTGCTGTTTTACGGGCTCCTAACCAACTGTGCTATTCTGTTGTTTTTTGGAATTTTTTGAAACTCATTTTGTACATAATGTTGCTGCTATTGCTGCTATCGCGACAGGTATCCTAGTGGTTAGACTGTTGGACTAGCAACCGAAAGCTTGCAAGATCAAATCCCAGAGTAGACAAGGTAAAAAACAACAACAAGACAGTTAACCCACTGTTCCTAGGCCGCCATTGAAAATAATAATTTGTTCTTAACTGACTTGCCTAGTTAAATAAAGGTAAAATGAAATATAAAAATCATGACTAAAAGAGCTTCTGGACATCAGAACAGCGATT
Organism: Oncorhynchus clarkii lewisi; assembly: GCF_045791955.1. Taxonomy (NCBI): domain Eukaryota; kingdom Metazoa; phylum Chordata; class Actinopteri; order Salmoniformes; family Salmonidae; genus Oncorhynchus; species Oncorhynchus clarkii. Next base: position 40,858 of record NW_027258992.1, on the reverse strand, counting down.
ACTCACCTCGAACTGGACGAAGATTTTTTCTTTAATGAGTCCGACGTGAAGGATATACTACTTTGTCGAGACAGGGCCCAAATCCCCGTTATAAGCACAAAGAAAATAAGGAGAAAAAGGGGGAGAAGGGCGGGGTGCCTTGTAAGAATTTGCAGATGAATAGGTAAACCAGCACTTAACTCGGTATTATTGGCAAAGGTGCAATCATTGGAAAATAAACTGGACGATCTACGATTAAGACTATCCTACCAATGGAACATTAAAACTGTAATATCTTATGTTTCACCAAGACATGGCTGAGCAACGACACAGATAATATAGAGCTGACTGGCTTCTCCATGCATCGGAAGGACAGAGCAGCTACGTCTGGTAAGACGAGGGGTGGGGGTGTGTGTTTATTTGTCAATAACTGCTGGTGCACGATGTCTAATATTAAAGAAATCTCAAGGTATTGCATGCTTGAGGTAGAATACCTCATGATAAGCTATAGACCACACTATCTACCAAGATAATTCTCATATGTATTATTTGTAGCTGTCTATTTACCACCACAAACTGATGCTGACACTAAGACTGCACTCAATGAGCTGTACAAGGCCATAAGCAAACAAGAAAATGCTCATTCAGAAGTGGCGCTCCTAGTAACTGGGAACTTTAATTTGAATTTCTACCAGCATGTCACATGTGCAACCAGATGGGAAAAAAACTTTAGTCCACCTTTACTCTACACACAAAGACGCAAACAAAGCTCTCCCTCGCCCTCCATTTGGCAAATCTGACCATAATTCTATCCTCCTGATTCCTGCTTACGAGCCAAAACTAAAGCAGGAAGTACCAGTGACTCGCTCAGTACGGAAGTGGTCATATGATGCAGATGCTACGCTACAGGACTGTTTTGCTAGCACAGACTGGAATATGTTCTGGGAATCATCTGATGGCATTGAGGAGTATACCACCTCAGTCACCGGATTCATCAATAAGTGCATCGACGACGTTGTCGTCACAGTGGTCGTAAGTACATGTCCCAACCAGAAGCCCTGGATTACAGGCAACATCCGCACCGAGCTAAAGGCTAGAGCTGTCACTTTCAAGGACCGGCCCGCTAATCCAGACTCTTAAAAGATGTCCTGCTGTCCACTCAGACAAACCATCAAATAGGCAAAGCGTCAATACAGGACTAAAATTGTATCCTACAACACTGGCTCTGACACTCGTCGGATGTGGCAGGGCTTGAAAACTATTATGGACTACAAAGGGAAACGCAGCCGCGAGCTGCTCAGTGATGCGAGCCTACCAGACGAGCTTAATACCTTTTACGCTTGCTTCGAGGCAAGCAACACTGAAGCATGCATGAGAGCACCAGCTGTTATAGACGACTGTGTGATCACGCTCTCTTTAGCCGATGTGAGCAAGACCTTTAAACAGGTCAAAATTATCAAAGCTGCGGGGCCAGACAGATTACCAGGACGTGTACTGCGAGCATGCTCTGACCAACTGGCAAGTGTCTTCACTAACATTTCAACCTCTCTCTGACAGTCTGTAATACCAACATGTTTCAAACAGACCACCATATTCCCTGTGCCCAAGAAAGCGATGGTAACCTGCCTAAATGATTACAGACCCGTAGCACTCACGTCGGTAGCCATGAAGTGCTTTGAAAGGCTAGTCATCAACACCATCATGCCAGAAACCCTAGAGCCACTCCAATTCGCATACCGCCCCAACACATCCACAGATGACGCAATCTCAATAGCACACCACACTGCCCTTTCCCACCTGTGCAAAAGGAACACCTATGTAAGAATTCTGTTCTTTGATTACAGCTCCACTCCTGTACCCCCTGTTCACCCACGACTGTGTGGCCAAGCACGACTCAAACCCCATCATTAAGTTTGCTGAAGACACAACAGTGGTAGACCTGATCACCGACAATGATGAGACAGCCTATAGGGAGGAGGTCAGAGACCTGGCAGTGTGGTGTCAGGACAACAACCCCCCCCTATTGGAGGTCCAACTGAAATGTGATTTGTGTTCCCTATAGAGATCAGAAAGAGCTGCTGTCTGATTGGCTGCAGGCATACAGTTGAGCTAGCCCCCAGCACACAAACATAATTTACTGGTTCTAATCCAATCACACAGACCCACCATGATTACGTGCACCCACACACAATCACATCACAAAGAGATGGACAGGGAGGGAGAGGATGGAGGGAGAGGAGGAGGGTGAGAAAGAGAGAGATAGATGAGGTAATGCAAAGGGATTTGGAAACTGGACAGCGGGAGACGGGAGACAAACAGGAGAAAAACGAAACATTTAGTGTGTGTGTGTGTGTGTATTTGTGTGTGTGTGTATTTGTGTGTGTGTGTGTGTGTGTGTGTGTGTGTGTGTGTGTGTGTGTGTGTGTGTGTGTGTGTGTGTGTGTGTGTGTGTGTATTTGTGTGTGTGTGTGTGTGTGTGTGTGTGTATTTGTGTGTGTGTGTGTTTGTGTGTATTCATGTGTGTGGGTGTGTGTGTGTTCAAATAAGGAGGAATGACATGACTGAGATAAATATTAGTGAAGGCTAATTCAGTAGTGTTTTTGTGACAGCGTGGTGTGAGCCCAGCATGAACACAGACACCACTGTAAACCTCTGACAAGGTCCATTACACACACACGGACAGGCTGCTGTTCCTCTGGCTCTGAGCTTAAAGATACAAAGAGAGTGAAGGATGGTGTTGCATTATAATACACACAGTAACAGTCGGATCTGTCTGACACGGTGCAGCAGAGAGAAAACCAGTGTCAGGACAGAAACATAGGGCAGGTAGTTCATATGAGAATAACATATCGTATTCTCTGTTACGTCTTCTTAAACAACCATCTCTGATCTTAGAAATGAATTACAAGCTACATGGAAGAACAAAGCGTTGTTATCAATTTGTTCTTACAAGGCCTTAACAAATCTGTTACTATTGAAATATGTCAAACATGCTATTTCCATGTGCTGTATTCTGTCTGCACATTGTAGCCCAGTCAGACAGACAATACCAGCTGCTGTCAGCAGGCCCACCAGGCTATAGCAGGCTATAGAGGGCTTCTGGGCTGGAAGAATTGACCCCTTACTACCTTTGTCATTACACTTCCATTAGAGACACCTCCCACTGACCTTATTAACTCGATGTGTTGCCCAATAACACTGCTTTCTTGGGCCACAGAGAGGATATATAGAGGATAGCTTGGTATCTGGGTAAAATCTAGATCAGTGGTAGAATAAATAGATGTGTGTTAGACCTTCTGCCACTCCCTTCATGAGATAATCATGCTTGCTCACATGCACACACAGTAAGGTACTCCTCAGAGATGTTCGGAGAGAAGGCTGGTTAGTGGTGAACAACATTACCTACTAATGACTATCTGTCTCCAACACAGACTGACTGTTCTGATAGACGCACATCTGAGATGTTCTGTACCCTTCTGTTTCACAACATATCCTTTATAATTACAACTAAAAAAGACAGACAGACAGACAGACAGACAGGGTCCCCAGAGACACACACATGGACTGGCTCCTGGCATCACGTTTCATGGGACAATTCAGTGGCCTTATGGTTAGAATGTCCGACTGAGACTGGAAGGTTGGAGTGGTCCTGTGGTTACAGTGTTTGCCCTGAGACTGGAAGGTTGGAGTGGTCCTGTGGTTACAGTGTTTGCCCTGAGACCGGAAGGTTGGAGTGGTCCTGTGGTTACAGTGTTTGCCCTGATACTGGAAGGTTGGAGTGGTCCTGTGGTTACAGTGTTTGCCCTGAGACTGGAAGGTGGGAGTTTGGTCCTGTGGTTACAGTGTTTGCCCTGAGACTGGAAGGTGGGAGTTTGGTCCTGTGGTTACAGTGTTTGCCCTGAGACTGGAAGGTTGGAGTGGTCCTGTGGTTACAGTGTTTGCCCTGAGACTGGAAGGTTGGAGTGGTCCTGTGGTTACAGTGTTCGCCCTGAGACTGGAAGGTTGGGAGTTTGGTCCTGTGGTTACAGTGTTTGCCCTGAGACTGGAAGGTGGGAGTTTGGTCCCGGCCGAGTCACACCAGACTGTAAAAATAGGACCCAATGCGGCTCTGCTTGGCACTCAGCATTAAGGTTGATAGATTGGGGGTAAGGCCCTGCGATAGACTTGTGTCCTGTCCAGGGGGTGTATTAGTACATCAAGCTGCTTCACGCTACAGAAAGAGAAAATAGGCTCCTGCTCCTACTTACCATCTGAGTGAGTGTGTGTACGTGTGTACTGTACGTGTGTTGTTAATGGTTGTTTGCATTCTCCTTCATCTGCCCTACTCCTCTATCCTCCATCCCCATCCTCCCTCAGATGATTCTGGAGGTTCAGTTGTATGTGAAAGGATGTGACTGCCCTGTGAGGAGCCTGCTCCTGAGCTGACAGAAATGGGGAGTTTCACCAACTGCCTTCACGTGAGATGTCACTCTACAGATGTGACAGGGAAGCTAAGCTGTACTAGTAGGGGAAGGCATCAACGTGTCAACTGGGATGGTAGAAAATAAACTATTATCAGTCTTTGTGTAGGTATGTGGTTGGGTGTATAAAAGCATTGTGTGTGTGTGTGTGTATGTGTGGTGTTGTAGGGGAGATAAGGAACTTCCTGAACTGTCCAATTTCCTGTCCAATATTTGCCTTCTGCACTGAGCACTTTATCACAGGAAAAGACAGAGAGAACCCCAATATCAGAGAGAGAGAGAGAGAGAGAGAGAGAAGAGTAAACAAGAAAGACAAAATAGACAGAAGAAGGGAGGGGGGAAGAGGGAAATGAGATCAATGAGATCATTTTTCCAAACAGAAGGAGGAACAGAACAGCACTCCGCTCCGCTCTACAAAAATAGAACACCTACAATGTTCCATGATGACACCTCCTGATTCTAATGGCTCATTAAAAGGAGTGGGACCAGGCTCCAGCTATAGCATTTCCCACTAACAAGCTCAGACCAGCGCGCACACACACACACACACACACACACACACACACACACACACACACACACACACACACACACACACACTTGTAAGCTCACGCTCAGAGCAGCAGAGAGAGGGAGACAGAGAAGACCTCCACATACAATACAGTACTCTTATAATTACCCAACACAGACAGACAGATCGCCTCATCTCCATAATGAGCCAGCAGAGCTGAAAGTCTTTATCTGACTCAAAGAAAAGGGACAGTCAAATAAGAAGTGCTAATGTTGTAGGATGAGCAGTAAAAACACAACTTAGACTGTCAAGGATGAAACCTAATTAGGCTCTTAGCTCTGGGCAAGGAATGACTGTGACTGAGAATGTCTACCAATTATCCATACAGATTCAGAACAATTCATTTTCTTTGCTATCTCAAAAACCATATAATAAAACTAGTGGAGCCGGTGGTGGATGGCAAGCTAAGGGAAAAATGGAACCTGCGTCCCGAGTAAGATGTGTGACATTTAGCCATATATCACCTGTGAAACAGACAGAGCCAGGGCTCGATTGGTCCAGTCTATGCTGCAGCAGCAGGGCCACAAAGGTAACAGTGTCACCACTAAGACACAAACAGCACTGAAACATAGAGGAGAGAACATCCATCATACTCAGCCTCAACCCAGAGAGAGAAAGAGAGAAGGGGAGGGGGGGAAGAGAGGTGGCAGGTAGAGAGGGCAGAGGGGAGAGGGGAGAGGGGAGAGGGGAGAGGGGAGAGGGGAGAGGGGAGAGGGGAGGGAGGGGAGAGGGAGAGGGAGAGGGAGAGGGGAGGGAGGGGAGAGGGGAGAGGGGAGAGGGGAGAGGGGAGAGGGGAGAGGGGAGAGAGGAGGGAGGAGGGAGGAGGGAGAGATGAGAGGGGTATGAAGAGAGGGGAGAGGGAAAGAGAGAGAGAGAGAGAGAGAGAGAGAGAGAGAGAGAGAGAGAGAGAGAGAGAGAGAGAGAGAGAGAGGGAGGGAGGGAGGGAGGGAGGGAGGGAGGGAGAGGGGAGAGGGGAGAGGGGAGAGAGGAGGGAGAGATGAGAGGGGTATGAAGAGAGGGAGAGGGAAAGAGAGAGAGAGAGAGAGAGAGAGAGAGAGAGAGAGAGAGAGAGAGAGAGAGAGAGAGGGAGGGAGGGAGGGAGGGAGGGAGGGAGGGAGGGAAGAGAGGGGGAGGTAGCAAGGTAGAGGGGGAGGGAGAGAGGAGAGGGGGAAGGATAGAGAGAGGGGAAAGAAAGAGAGAGAGGGGGGAGAGAGGGGGCAGGGAGAGAGTGGGAGGCATAGAGGGAGAGAGGAGAGGGGAGAGAGGGAAGAGAGGGAAAGAGAGAGAGATTTTGGGAGGGAGGGAGAGAGGGAAGAGAGGGGGCGGGGAGAGAGGGGGAGGAAGAGAGGTAGAGGGGACAGGGGGAGAGGGAGGGAGTGAAGAGAGGGGGCGGCGAGAGAGGGAAAGGGAGGGAGGGGACGAGAGAGAGCGGGAGAGAGAGAGAGGGAGGGAAGGAGGGATGAGAGGGGGCAGATAGAGAGGGCGAGGGGGAGGTAGAGGGAGGGAGGGAAGAGAGGGGGCAGGGAGAAAGGGGAGGTAGAGAGGGAGAGGGGGAGGATGAGAGGATGAGAGGAGAGGGGGAGAGGGAAAGAGAGAGAGACAGAGAGAGACAGAGAGAGAGAAGGGAAGGGAGGGAGGGAGGGAGGGAGGGAGGGAGGGAGGGAGGGAGGGAGGGAGGGGGGAGAGAGGGTGAGGTAGAGAGGGGGAGGTAGTGAGGGAGAAGGGATAGGAGGAGGGAGAGAGGACAGGGGGAGGGAGAGAGAGGGAGAGGGTAAGGAAGGGAGATGGGGAGAAAAAGTGAGGGTAGAGAGGGAGAGGGAAGAGGAAGAGGACTGAGAGAGGGAGAAAGCGGAAAGCAGAAAGCAGAAAGATAAATAAAGGGAGGCGAAGAGGAAAGAGAGGGAGAGTGGAAATGACAGATTGGAGAGTAGAGCTCGGCTGGTTTTCACTGACAACACAAGCATGTCAACAGTGACCTCCATAACCAGCCATCAGTCAAAGACACATCCAAAGAAAACAGAGCTGCCAGCATACAGAATCAAAGCAAAGATCCAGTATCTTCACATTCCCTCACACCCAGTCTAAAACCACATCTATAACCACAGTGTAAAATGGCTGTAATGTAAAACCACTGGGCCTACTGTACCTCTCATTGTCCACACTCCTGAATCCAGGCAGGATGTGTCTGAAGCTGGAGTTACGGTCCAGTTTCGGCTGGCTCTTAGTACGCTTTATAGAACCCTTCAGCCTCCGACTCAGAAAGCCCTGGAGAAAGTGAAAGAGGGACAAAGAAGGGAGTGAGAGAGAGAGAGAGAGAGAGGGCAGAGAGAGAGAGGGAGCGAGAGAGAGAGAGAAACAGAGAGAGAGAGAGGATATGGTGGTTTAAGTCAATTTCACATACACATGGTTAGCAGATGTTAATGCGAGTGTAGCGAAATTCTTGGTGAGAGGGAGAGAAAGAGATGGCAGAGAGGGAGCGAGAGAGAGCAAATTAAGTGGAGAGAGAGAGAGAGAGAGAGGGGAGAGAGAGTGTGTTATGGTGTGTGTGTGTGTGTGTGTGTGTGTGTGTGTGTGTGTGTGTGTGTGTGTGTGTGTGTGTGTGTGTGTGTGTGTGTGTGTGTGAGAGAGAGAGAGAGGGGGTCAGAGGCAGGGGAAAGAACGACAGGGAGAGAGAAAGAGTGTGCGTGTGTGTGTGTGAGAGAGAGAGTGTGCGTGTGTGTGAGAGAGAGAAAGAGAGAGAGATTGAGAGAGAGAGGAGGAGAGAGGGATAGAGGTCATCAAGTACAACATAATGAAATAGGAAAGTATGAAATAAAAATGAATCAGTATATGTGATCCCAATCACTCCAATGTTACAGTAAAATGTATCTGTATATGTGATCCCAATCACTCCAATGTTACAGTAAAATGTATCCGTATATGTGATCCCAATCACTCCAATGTTACAGTAAAATGTAGCAGTATCTGTCCAGTGAATACATGGTTATTAATATTGGCTTGCAGAGGGCTTGCAGAGGGCTTGAGAGGGCTTGAGAGGGCTTGCAGAGGGCTTGCAGAGGGCTTGAGAGGGCTTGAGAGGGCTTGCAGAGGGCTTGCAGAGGGCTTGAGAGGGCTTGCAGAGGGCTTGAGAGGGCTTGAGAGGGCTTGCAGAGGGATTTCAGAGGGCTTGCAGAGGGCTTGAGAGGGCTTGCAGAGGGCTTGCAAGAGGGCTTGAGAGGGCTTGCAGAGGGCTTGCAGAGGGCTTGCAGAGGGCTTGAGAGGGCTTGCAGAGGGCTTGCAGAGGGCTTGAGAGGGCTTGCAGAGGGCTTGAGAGGGCTTGCAGAGGGCTTACAGAGGGCTTGAGATGGCTTGCAGAGGGCTTGCAGAGGGCTTGAGAGGGCTTGAGAGGGCTTGAGAGGGCTTGCAGAGGGCTTGCAGAGGGCTTGCGAGGGCGTGCAGAGGGCTTGAGAGGGCTTGCAGAGGGCTTGAGAGGGCTTGCAGAGGGCTTGCACAGGGCTTGAGAGGGCTTGCAGAGGGCTTGAGAGGGCTTGCAGAGGGCTTGCAGAGGGCTTGCAGAGGGCTTGAGAGGGCTTGAGAGGGCTTGCAGAGGGATTGAGAGGGCTTGCAGAGGGCTTGAGAGGGCTTGCAGAGGGCTTGCAAGAGGGCTTGAGAGGGCTTGCAGAGGGCTTGCAGAGGGCTTGCAGAGGGCTTGCAGAGGGCTTGAGAGGGCTTGCAGAGGGCTTGCAGAGGGCTTGAGAGGGCTTGCAGAGGGCTTGAGAGGGCTTGCAGAGGGCTTGCAGAGGGCTTACAGAGGGCTTGAGAGGGCTTGCAGAGGGCTTGCAGAGGGCTTGAGAGGGCTTGAGAGGGCTTGCAGAGGGCTTGCAGAGGGCTTGAGAGGGCTTGCAGGGGGCTTGAGAGGGCTTGCAGAGGGCTTGCAGAGTGCTTGAGAGGGCTTGCAGAGGGCTTGAGAGGGCTTGAGAGGGCTTGAGAGGGCTTGCAGAGGGCTTGCAGAGGGCTTGAGAGGGTGATAGAGAACCGTCTGAGACAGTCCCTCAATGAGAATATTCACACTCACATTTGAATATGCTGGCAATCAATCAGTCAGTCTATTATTTTTAGCTTTAGCTGCCATCCTTTCACCCAATCCCCTCTCTTTCACTCCTTCTCTCTCTGCACTTTTCTCAAGATACTGCTCTGCCACATCTGCAGCCCAAGGCTGACTCCCCCAAGCTCCTCTCTGTTTCCATAGAAACTGTTGGCTGGAGAGAGAGAGAAAGAGAGAGAAAATGAGAGAGGGGTGTGGTAAATTAAAGACATGATGGAAACATAGCAAGTTTTTGGAGGAGAAGGAGAAAAAGCCTTGTGATTTCCAGCTTTACACAGCAGAGAAAGAGGAGAGAAGATAAATAGATCCTCACTGAGAGAGAGGAGATCAGAGGAGTCACTTCCCAGTGCCCCACAATCTATCTGAGGATAAGGGAGGGGAGAGAGGAGAAGGGGAGTCACTTCACAGTGCCCCACAATCCAACTGAGGATAAGGGAGGGGAGAGAGGAGATCAGAGGAGTCACTTCACAGTGCCCCACAATCTATCTGAGGATAAGGGAGGGGAGAGAGGAGAAGGGGAGTCACTTCACAGTGCCCCACAATCTTTCTGAGGATAAGGGAGGGGAGAGAGGAGATCAGAGGAGTCATTTCACAGTGCCCCATAATCTATCTGAGGATAAGGGAGGGGAGAGAGGAGATCAGAGGAGTCACTTCACAGTGCCCCACAATCTATCTGAGGATAAGGGAGGGGAGAGAGGAGATCAGAGGAGTCACTTCACAGTGCCCCACAATCTATCTGAGGATAAGGGAGGGGAGAGAGGAGATCAGTGGAGTCACTTCACAGTGCCCCACAATCTATCTGAGGATAAGGGAGGGGAGAGAGGAGATCAGTGGAGTCACTTCACAGTGCCCCACAATCTATCTGAGGATAAGGGAGGGGAGAAAGGAGAAGGGGAGGGGGAAGAGGGAAGGGGAGGAAGGGGGAAGAAGAGAAGGGGAGGGTGAAGAGGGAAGGGGAGGGAGGGGGAAGAGGAGAAGGGGAGTGAGGGGGAAGAGGAGAAGGGGAGGAAGGGCAGAGAGGAGAAGGGGAGGAGGAAGAGGGAAAGGGAGGGGGAGGGGGAAGGGGAGGGAGGGGAGAGAGGAGAAGGGGAGGGAGAAGAGGGAATGGGAGGAAGGGCAGAGAGGAGAAGGGGAGGAGGAAGAGGGAAGCGGAGGGGGAGGGGGAAGGGGAGGGAGGGGAGAGAGGAGAAGGGGAGGGAGAAGAGGGAAGGGGAGGAAGGGGGAAGAGGAGAAGGGGAGGGGGAGGGGGAAGAGGGAAGGGGAGGGAGGGAGGGAGCGGGAAGAGGAGAAGGTGAGGGAGAGGGAAGAGGAGAAGGGGAGGAAGGGCAGAGAGGAGAAGGGGAGGAGGAAGAGGGAAAGGGGGGAAGAGGAGAAGGGAGGAAGGGGGAAGAGGAGAAGGGGAGGTAGGGGAAAGAGGAGAAGGGGAGGGCAAGAGGGAAGGGGAGGGGGAAGAGGGAAGGGGAGGGAGGGGAGAGAGGAAAAGGGGAGGTGGAAGAGGGAGGGGAGGGAGCGGGAAGAGGAGAAGGGGAGGGAGGGGGAAGAGGGGAGGGGGAGGGAGGGGGAAGAGGTGAAGGGGAGGGAGGGGGAAGAGGAGAGGGGGAGGGAGGGGGAAGATGGGAAGGGGAAGGGGGAAGCGGAGGGAGGGGGAAGAGGGGAAGGAGGGGAAGAGGGAAGGGAAGCGAGGGGAAGAGAGAAGGGGAGGGAGGGGAAAGAGGGAAGGGGAGGGGGAAGAGGAGAGGGGGAGGGAGGGGGAAGAGGGGAAGGGGAAGAGGGAAGGAGAGGGAGGGGTAAGAGGGGAAGGGGACGAAGGAAGGGGAGGGAGGGGGAAGAGGGGAAGGGGAAGAAGGAAGGGGAGGGAGGGGGAAGAGGGCAGGGAGGGGGAAGAGGGAAGGGGAGGGAGGGGGAAGAGTGGAAGGAGGGGAAGAGGGAAGGGGAGGGAGGGGAAGAGAGAAGGGGAGGGAGGGGAAAGAGGGAAGGGGAGGGAAGGGGAAGAGGGAAGGGGAGGGAGGGGGAAGAGGAGAAGGGGAGGAAGGGAGAAGAAGGAAGGGGAGGGAGGGGGAGAGGAGTGTGTGTGTGTGTGTGTGTGTGTGTGTGTGTGTGTGTGTGTGTGTGTGTGTGTGTGTGTGTGTGTGTGTGTGTGTGTGTGTGTGTTTGTGTGTGGCTTGTGTTGTTCAGGTGGAGCAGCAAAAGGACAGTAATAATGTGAGTAGGTGTGGCCAGCTGATCACAGGGTTATTCTGATGATTCTAACCCATCATTGGGTTGTCACTCTTCCAGTCACAGGAACATATTACATGCTACTTGAGATGCACAATGCACCAACACAGTTCCAGATATGGTAATAAAACATGTTGGTTGTGCTACAGCAGTCTTTTGATGTTTATCCAGTGATGTAAGATGAGGTAACCAAAACATTCCCACAGGTGCAGAGCTACATAGCCAGCTTTATCTCTCTAGCACACTCCAGCCAGCCTCTTCAAATCTCAATAGCTAAATGAATAGAGCTCCATCAGTCCTGGTGGTTGGGAGGTCTAGACTACCCCACTGCTCTCCTCCTCTCCTCTCTTCCTTCTACTATCATTCTCTTCATCTTCTCTCCTCTCCTTTCCTCCTCTCCTCTCTTCCTTCTCCTATCATTCTCTTCATCTTCTCTCCTCTCTTCCTTCTCCTATCATTATCTTCATCTTCTCTCCTCTCTTCCTTCTCCTATCATTCTCTTCATCTTCTCTCCTCTCTTCCTTCTCCTATCATTCTCTTCATCTTCTCTCCTCTCTTCCTTCTCCTATCATTCTCTTCATCTTCTCTCCTCTCTTCCTTCTCCTATCATTCTCTTCATCTTTTCTCCTCTCTTCCTTCTCCTATCATTCTCTTCATCTTCTCTCCTCTCTTCCTTCTCCTATCATTTTCTTCATCTTCTCTCCTCTCCTTTCCTCCTCTCCTCTCTTCCTTCTCCTATCATTCTCTTCATCTTCTCTCCTCTCTTCCTTCTCCCATCATTCTCTTCATCTTATCTCCTCTCCTTTCCTCCTCTCCTCTCTTCCTTCTCCCATCATTCTCTTCATCTTCTCTCCTCTCCTTTCCACCCAGCCATGATTTACCGGCTGAGGGATTAGCCCATATAAATATGTCATGCATCTGAGCGTCTGGGTTTGGCTGACTAGTGAACCTTGAGTGTGTGTGTGTGTGCTGAGTGTGTGCTGAGTGTGTATGTTTTTGGTTTTACTATCCTCACAATGATAGTGAAACATGGAAAATTCTCACATTTCGCCGGTTGCCTCAAGGTAAAAGGCTATTTTAGGTTTAGGGGTTAGGGATGGGTTACGGGTTAGGAATATGTTACGGGTTAGGCTTACGGTTTAGGGATATGGTTACAATTAGGGTTAGCATTTAGGTCTAGGCTTAAGAGTTAGGGTTAGATTTAGGTCTAGGCTTAAGAGTTAGGGTTAGATTTAGGTCTAGGGTTAATAGTTAGGGTTAGATTTAGGTCTAGGGTTAAGAGTTAGGGTAAGATTTAGGTATAGGGTTAAGAGTTAGGGTTAGATTTAGGTCTAGGGTTAAGAGTTAGGGTTAGATGTAGGTCTAGGGTTAAGAGTTAGGGTTAGATGTAGGTCTAGGGTTAAGAGTTAGGGTTAGATGTAGGTCTAGGGTTAAGAGTTAGGGTTTGATTTAGGTCTAGGGTTAAGAGTTAGGGTTAGATTTAGGTCTAGGGTTAAGAGTTAGGGTTAGATGTAGGTCTAGGGTTAAGAGTTAGGGTTAGATTTAGGTCTAGGGTTAAGAGTTAGGGTTAGATTTAGGTCTAGGGTTAAGAGTTAGGGTTAGATTTAGGTCTAGGGTTAATAGTTAGGGTTAGATTTAGGTCTAGGGTTAAGAGTTAGGGTTAGATGTAGGTTTAGGGTTAAGAGTTAGGGTTAGATTTAGGTCTAGGGTTAAGAGTTAGGGTCAGGTTTAACACCCCTACTCTTATGAGGGATCTTTAGTGAACACAGAGTGTCAGGACACCCGTTTAATGTCCCATCCAAAATACCACACCCTACACAGGGGAATGTCCCCAATCACTGCCCTGGGGCATTGGGATAGTTTCTTTAGACCAGAGGAAAGGGTGCCTCCTACTGGCCCTCCAACACCACTTCCAGCAACATCTGGTCTCCCAACCAGGACCAACCCTGGCAAGCCAGCAATGGTATGCAGGGTGGTATGCTGCTGGTAATGTGGTTATCATAAATAAGGTAGTGAGTGAGACCGTTCACCTTGAATAGTTACCGCCTGGCAGTAATGATGTTGACATCTTCATTTAATACCACTGGCCAATCAGAATATTCACATCACATGTCTGTCTTACTAACAAGGAGGGAGAGAGAGAGGGAGAGGGGAGAGAGGTTCCCTCTCACATAGTGAACACACACTAAGGCTACAGGTTATTTTTTAACTACTATTCATCCTTTCGCTTCCCTCTCTCAAACTCATATTTGATTTGTGTGTGTTGCACAGTGCACTAGTCATCCAGACAGGCACAGCAGTGGAGGACTATAGGAGAGGGCTAAGGCCATACAGAACAGCAGCCTATACTGTATTCTCCCACTCTGTTCAATACAACTGACTGGTACCTGTATCAGAACAGCATATATCTCACATCTGAGCCTCTGTGAACTAGGGACAGTACACTGCCCAGGTGAACCATCCATCTAGCTGCACCTGTCAATATCTTACACACGCACACAGACATACAGAAGAGAGGAGAGAGGAGAGGTGCGAAGAAAGAGGAGAGGGAATAAGTAGAGGTGAAAAAGGTAGAAAACTGAGAAAATTAAAGAAAGTGTAGGACAGAGAGGGATGAGCAAAGGGAGAGAGATAAATGGAAGAACAATAAGGAAATAAAGAGGAGCCAGAGCACAAAAAGAGCGGGATGGAGCCAGAATGAGCCAGAATGAGATACACTGAGACAGAATGAGACAGAATGAGATGGAATGAGACGGAATGAGACAGAATGAGATGGAATGAGACAGAATGAGACGGAATGAGACGGAATGAGACAGAACGAGACAGAACGAGACAGAACGAGACAGAACGAGATAGAATGAGCCAGAATGAGCCAGAATGAGATACAATGAGACAGAATGAGACAGAATGATACAGAACGAGACAGAATGAGACGGAATGAGACAGAATGAGACAGAATGAGACGGAATGAGACAGAATGAGACAGAATGAGACAGAATGAGACGGAATGAGACAGAATGAGGGGAAAAGAAAGAAGAAGAATAAAACGAGCGACTAGAAAGGATGAAGGACAGAGGCATGTTCATTATGAGAGAGACGAAAAGCTAGATGCTAGAGAGAGGAATGAACAAGAGAGGAGTGAAATAAGGAGAAGGAGTGATGGCGAGCACAGTAAGGACCACCTCCCTCCTGCTATCTCCATGGCTCCTAAGTGTTATATAATAATCTGTGTGTGCTGGTTGGCATGCTGATCAGGCCGTGTCACGATCTGCTTCTCTCTGACCCCATAGACCAGATCCATGTTAAATGTCCAATGAAGTTGTTTTTATCCTAATATCAAATGATTTCTGGGTAAAAATGAAGTACGTTACTGTGATTGTTTTCAGTTAAAATGTTGACCAAATAAACTAAAATGGTTTCTTAGCCATTTCTCAAGCAAGAATTTTGCTATGGCTGTCTGGGAGTGGTCTGTCTGGGAGTGGTCTGTCTGGGAGTGGTCTGTCTGGGAGTGGTCTGTCTGGGAGTGGTCTGTCTGGGAGTGGTCTGTCTGGGAGTGGTCTGAGTGGTGAGTGGTCTGTCTGGGAGTGGTCTGAGTGGTGAGTGGTCTGTCTGGGAGTGGTCTGTCTGGGAGTGGTCTGTCTGGGAGTGGTCTGCCTGGGAGTTGTCTGAGTGGTGAGTGGTCTGTCTGGGAGTGGTCTGTCTGGGAGTGGTCTGTCTGGGAGTGGTCTGTCTGGGAGTGGTCTGTCTGGGAGTGGTCTGTCTGGGAGTGGTCTGTCTGGGAGTGGTCTGAGTGGTGAGTGGTCTGTCTGGGAGTGGTCTGTCTGGGAGTGGTCTGTCTGGGAGTGGTCTGTCTGGGAGTGGTCTGTCTGGGAGTGGTCGGTCTGGGAGTGGTCTGTCTGGGAGTGGTCTGTCTGGGAGTGGTCTGAGTGGTGAGTGGTCTGTCTGGGAGTGGTCTGTCTGGGAGTGGTCTGTCTGGGAGTGGTCTGTCTGGGAGTGGTCTGTCTGGGAGTGGTCTGACTGGGAGTGGTCTGTCTGGGAGTGGTCTGACTGGGAGTGGTCTGAGTGGTGAGTGGTCTGTCTGGGAGTGGTCTGTCTGGGAGTGGTCTGAGTGGTGAGTGGTCTGTCTGGGAGTGGTCTGTCTGGGAGTGGTCTGTCTGGGAGTGGTCTGAGTGGTGAGTGGTCTGTCTGGGAGTGGTCTGTCTGGGAGTGGTCTGTCTGGGAGTGGTCTGAGTGGTGATTGGTCTTTCTGGGAGTGGTCTGTCTGTGAGTGGTCTGTCTGGGAGTGGTCTGTCTGGGAGTGGTCTGTCTGGGAGTGGTCTGAGTGGTGAGTGGTCTGTCTGGGAGTGGTCTGTCTGGGAGTGGTCTGAGTGGTGAGTGGTCTGTCTGGGAGTGGTCTGTCTGGGAGTGGTCTGTCTGGGAGTGGTCTGAGTGGTGAGTGGTCTGTCTGGGAGTGGTCTGTATGGGAGTGGTCTGAGTGGTGATTGGTCTGTCTGGGAGTGGTCTGTCTGGGAGTGGTCTGAGTGGTGAGTGGTCTGTCTGGGAGTGGTCTGTCTGGGAGTGGTCTGTCTGGGAGTGGTCTGTCTGGGAGTGGTCTGAGTGGTGAGTGGTCTGTCTGGGAGTGGTCTGTCTGGGAGTGGTCTGTCTGGGAGTGGTCTGTCTGGGAGTGGTCTGTCTGGGAGTGGTCTGAGTGGTGAGTGGTCTGTCTGGGAGTGGTCTGTCTGGGAGTGGTCTGTCTGGGAGTGGTCTGTCTGGGAGTGGTCTGTCTGGGAGTGGTCTGAGTGGTGAGTGGTCTGTCTGGGAGTGGTCTGTCTGGGAGTGGTCTGTCTGGGAGTGGTCTGTCTGGGAGTGGTCTGAGTGGTGAGTGGTCTGTCTGGGAGTGGTCTGTCTGGGAGTGGTCTGTCTGGGAGTGGTCTGTCTGAGAGTGGTCTGTCTGGGAGTGGTCTGTCTGGGAGTGGTCTGTCTGGGAGTGGTCTGTCTGGGAGTGGTCTGAGTGGGAGTGGTCTGAGTGGTGAGTGGTCTGTCTGGGAGTGGTCTGTCTGGGAGTGGTCTGAGTGGTGAGTGGTCTGTCTGGGAGTGGTCTGTCTGGGAGTGGTCTGTCTGGGAGTGGTCTGTCTGGGAGTGGTCTGTCTAGGAGTGGTCTGTCTGGGAGTTGTCTGAGTGGTGAGTGGTCTGTCTGGGAGTGGTCTGTCTGGGAGTGGTCTGAGTGGTGAGTGGTCTGTCTGGGAGTGGTCTGTCTGGGAGTGGTCTGAGTGGTGAGTGGTCTGTCTGGGAGTGGTCTGTCTGGGAGTGGTCTGTCTGGGAGTGGTCTGTCTGGGAGTGGTCTGAGTGGTGAGTGGTCTGTCTGGGAGTGGTCTGTCTGGGAGTGGTCTGTCTGGGAGTGGTCTGAGTGGTGAGTGGTCTGTCTGGGAGTGGTCTGAGTGGTGAGTGGTCTGTCTGGGAGTGGTCTGTCTGGGAGTGGTCTGAGTGGTGAGTGGTCTGTCTGGGAGTGGTCTGTCTGGGAGTGGTCTGTCTGGGAGTGGTCTGTCTGGGAGTGGTCTGTCTGGGAGTGGTCTGAGTGGTGAGTGGAAAATTGAAATCTAGCTGTTATTTACAGAGCTGTTTGTTATTCTTATTTGTCTATTAGCTAATTCACCACCTAACTAATGATGTCACCAGGCAGGCCAAAACTCCAACCCAGGCAGACATTGTGTCCGTCTTTTCAAACAGCTCCTACACTAAAAGGGCATTATCAAAATGTCCACAATTTGACAGTATTATTATTTATGAACCTGTTATGGATCAAACTGTTAAACGTTTTGCTCGTCGTGCGATATTCTCATAGATGATCAATACTTCCACACATTTTCAGACCCTGCACTTATCAATAGGATCAAAACATGAACACATAACATTCCCTAGGTTAATGCATACTTTACGGCATAAATGAAGGCAAATAATGCAATATGTATGATGTAGTTGACCTAAACAAAATTTGTCATAGGCCAAAATCATCTCAGATGTAATCAGTACATTGACTTTAATGACATATTCTTGAAACCTCCATTGCTTATAACATGCACCATAAATTCCATCCCGCAACACACCCAGTTCATTTATGCACAGGACATAACACATGGACGTGACTGTTAACAGTACATTCCTGGATAATATACCGTTCACTGACCAACACCTTTCCATCAATTATTATGACACATGTTCTCCTAGCCTGTGGTTTTCAATATGTTAACATGCCAGTCACACACCAATCGCAGACAGTCATGTTAACACACCGTCTCGTGTGTGTGTGTGTGTGTGTGTGTGATGGTGCGATCCACTCTGCACAGTGGGGGGTGAGTGGAAGCCATGGGTTATATACTGTTTACCCCCGTCCGTCTTGGATCAGGCCATACTAATATTGATGAGTATAAATAATAATATATATACCCCAGGTGATGAACAACATTGCAGAGAATGAAGCTTAAAACCCAGTAAGGACTTGCAGTACGCAAGAGTACCAGAACCTAGAGTGTAAACCTATGGCAAGGTACAGCAAAGCCCCAGAATACACAATAGTATGACCATATGGATCTGACTATGCAGGAGTTGCTTCGGGATATGTCCCTGAATGCCCTTGAGAGGCCCAGCCAGAGCCCAGTGGAACCTCTCTGGAGAGACCTGAAAATCCCCATCCAAAATGACAAAGCTTGAGAGGATCTGCAGAGAAGAATGGGAGAAACTCCCCAAATACAAGTGTGCCCCCCCCCCCCACACACACACACACACTACATTGCATCAAAGTAAATGGAGTGGAGAAAAGTGGGCCGGACTCTTACTTGCCAGAAGAGGGCAGTGTATTGATAATTAGATGGCACAGACTGCAGCCATATTGAAGGGGTATAAAGTTGCTCGAATTCTGTGTAGGTTTGTGATTTTCTTGCTTATGGCTTAAGTGATGGTTTGAGTTTGGTTAACTGATCCTAGATCTGTGCCTAAGGGGCCAGGTACCCTCTACTTGCTGCCACTATTATATCATATCCATACAGAAACTTAATGAACTTACCCACATGTCCACAGGACAGAGATAAGTGGTCACGTGACTTTGTGGCGAGACACAGTGACTTCATCTAATCAGTTTTCTCCTCAGCTCTCTCATTCTCTCCTTTCTTTGCCTCTTCTCTCATTCTCTCCTTTCCTCTCCTCTCTTGGGAGTGCAAAGAGCAGCTTAATAACTGACGTCCAATCAATATTGAGTCTTCTCTGTCTGACTCCTCTCTCTCTCTCTCTCTCTCTCTCTCTCTCTCTCTCTCCTCTCTCTCTCTATCGCCCTCTCTCCCTCTCACTCTCTCTCTCTCTCTCTCTCTCTCTCTCTCTCTCTCTCTCTCTCTCTCTCTCTCTCTCTCCTCTCTCTCTCTATCACCCTCTCTCCTCTCTCTCTCTCTCTCTCTCTCGCTCTCTCTCTCTCAATTTTTCAATTGAAGATTGACTTTATTGACATGACAAGTTCATTATTACATTGTCAAAGTATACATATCGAAAAATAAAAATAAAATAAAAATATATATTTATATATAAAATATATATATATTTATATATAAATAAATGGTGGGACCAACAGCAATAATAATAGTTATTGTGGACATGGGAATACCATTAACAACAACTACAACAACAATATTAATGAGAACAACAATAGACCAGTGTCAACATGACTGAGAAGACACATGACATGGTATGAAAGACAAAACAAAACGAGATGGGAAATATTATCGACATTACTTTGCACTTTTCACTGGCTGTCCCTCAGGTTGTGGCAGGAGGACACATACAGTGCCTTGCGAAAGTATTCGGCCCCCTTGAACTTTGCGACCTTTTGCCACATTTCTGGCTTCAAACATAAAGATATAAAACTGTATTTTTTTGTGAAGAATCACCAACAAGTGGGACACAATCATGAAGTGGAACGACATTTATTGGATATTTCAAACTTTTTTAACAAATCAAAAACTGAAAAATTGGGCGTGCAAAATTATTCAGCCCCCTTAAGTTAATACTTTGTAGCGCCACCTTTTGCTGCGATTACAGCTGTAAGTCGCTTGGGGTATGTCTCTATCAGTTTTGCACATCGAGAGACTGAATTTTTTTCCCATTCCTCCTTGCAAAACAGCTCGAGCTCAGTGAGGTTGAATGGAGAGCATTTGTGAACAGCAGTTTTCAGTTCTTTCCACAGATTCTCGATTGGATTCAGGTCTGGACTTTGACTTGGCCATTCTAACACCTGGATATGTTTATTTTTGAACCATTCCATTGTAGATTTTTCTTTATGTTTTGGATCATTGTCTTGTTGGAAGACAAATCTCCATCCCAGTCTCAGGTCTTTTGCAGACTCCATCAGGTTTTCTTCCAGAATGGTCCTGTATTTGGCTCCATCCATCTTCCCATCAATTTTAACCATCTTCCCTGTCCCTGCTGAAGAAAAGCAGGCCCAAACCATGATGCTGCCACCACCATGTTTGACAGTGGGGATGGTGTGTTCAGGGTGATGAGCTGTGTTGCTTTTACGCCAAACATAACGTTTTGCATTGTTGCCAAAAAGTTCAATTTTGGTTTCATTCTTCCACATGTTTGGTGTGTCTCCCAGGTGGCTTGTGGCAAACTTTAAACGCCACTTTTTAATCATATCTTTAAGAAATGGCTTTCTTCTTGCCACTCTTCCATAAAGGCCAGATTGGTGCAATATACGACTGATTGTTGTCCTATGGACAGAGTCTCCCACCTCAGCTGTAGATCTCTGCAGTTCATCCAGAGTGATCATGGGTCTCTTGGCTGCATCTCTGATCAGTCTTCTCCTTGTATGAGCTGAAAGTTTAGAGGGACGGCCAGGTCTTGGTAGATTTGCAGTGGTTTGATACTCCTTCCATTTCAATATTATCGCTTGCACAGTGCTCCTTGGGATGTTTAAAGCTTGGGAAATCTTTTTGTATCCAAATCCGGCTTTAAACTTCTTCACAACAGTATCTCGGACCTGCCTGGTGTGTTCCTTGTTCTTCATGATGCTCTCTGCGCTTTTAACGGACCTCTGAGACTATCACAGTGCAGGTGCATTTATACGGAGACTTGATTACACACAGGTGGATTGTATTTATCATCATTAGTCATTTAGGTCAACATTGGATCATTCAGAGATCCTCACTGAACTTCTGGAGAGAGTTTGCTGCACTGAAAGTAAAGGGGCTGAATAATTTTGCACGCCCAATTTTTCAGTTTTTGATTTGTTAAAAAAGGTTGAAGTATCCAATAAATGTCGTTCCACTTCATGATTGTGTCCCACTTGTTGGTGATTCTTCACAAAAAAATACAGTTTTATATCTTTATGTTTGAAGCCTGAAATGTGGCAAAAGGTCGCAAAGTTCAAGGGGGCCGAATACTTTCGCAAGGCACTGTATGTGTCCTCCTGCCACAACCTGAGGGACAGCCAGTGAAAAGTGCAAAGTAATGTCGATAATATTTCCCATCTCGTTTTGTTTTGTCTTTCATACCATGTCATGTGTCTTCTCAGTCATGAGAAGTG
>NW_027258992.1:0-15000 GCF_045791955.1 Oncorhynchus clarkii lewisi | reverse complement strand
GAGGTGTGGTTCTATTGCTTTCTATGAGAGGTGTGGTTCTATTGTTATCTATGAGAGGTGTGGTTATATTGTTATCTATGAGAGGTGTGGTTATATTGTTATCTATGAGAGGTGTGGTTTTATTGCCCACTACTCAATGAGGTTAAACTATCTGGCCTGTACAAGCCCTTCTCCTCTTTCTCCATATTTCTCCTTCATCCTCCTCTCTCTTAAACTTCCTCTCTTTCAACTCTTCTTCCAACTTCTTCTTCACTTCCTCCTCCATAGCCCAATAAAACGTCCCCCCTCCCTCCCTCTCTCCATCTCCCTGTTCTTCTCTTCATCCCTCCTAACAGTTAGTTAATAGGACAGTCTCACACCACCAGGCAGTGTGGGTGTCAGGGGACCTGGGGGATGATGATGCACAGATGGCAGTCAAATGGCTTGGCTTTTGTAACGCTGCTCAGACTGGGTCTCTGAGTGTCTAGTTAATTGCCCTCTATGGGATCTGTCAGGGGAAGATAAGAGGCTGGATGGAGGAGTTGGAGAGAGTCACCATAGCGACATCAAAGACCCCGCTTGAGAAACAGCATGTATCCCTCAGAGACAGATAAGATGCTGAAATCACAGAGATGGTGGTTAAACAGTTGTGTGTGTGTTTCTACATGTGTATGCAGTATGTGGTGTCTCTCTCTCTCTCTCTCTCTCTCTCTCATAGTCAGAACTCTATTACATGTGTCTGTCGCTGACCCATATTGTCACTGCCAGCCTTAGGAGTGACAGCTACCTTTCTCTCGCTTTCGCTCCTCTCTCCCCTCTCTCTCCCTCCTTGGTTTGCCACAATGGACAATTTTCTCAATGCTCCGTTCCCATGGCAACCCCACCAACTTGCCCCAACTGACTGACATAAAATTCTAAAGTCTCTTTTGCTAGCTACCTATACCTACAGTACCGCCAAATCGGTGCTGATCACACCTGCTCTCCCATTCTCCCGTTTTCATTAAACTGACAACTCTGTAAGAGATGGGGAGGGTTGAAAATCCATTCCGTGCCTGATTGTGCACACATATATACAGTCAACTCATAAACATACATTCATTGCAGTTACTCCTCTTCCAGGGTAGCTTTACTAAAAACAACTTATCAAGGCTTTATAGAGCTCCATAAGCACTACATAGGTGCTTCACAAATCACTTCAAAGCTGTCATAGTTAGGTGTGTCTCCTCTGAGGTAGACTGTCTCATTAGCCTCTGTGAGCCTGGAGTCAGACAGCATGCTTCCTCTGGTCATCCGGAGTGGAGCAGGGCCTGGAGCACACACTACCCTGCAGACACCCTGACCAGGACATTCCAGGGAGAGGCATGCTCTCATTCCCTCCTCTCACTGAAACAATGGATTCCCCTCCTGCCAAGAAAGCACTCAGCTTCAAACAGCTTCAACTGAAACACCAGGGTCCCCAGGGAGCCATTCATGTTAGCGTGTGTGGCTGTGTCAACGTCTGTGTATGCTATTGTCTGTGTATTTGTATTAAGCACAGTGTATGGTGAGGTAATGCCTCACACTGTTATAAAACAGAGAGACAATAGATAGCATCTGATGTAATCATACATGGGAAAGAGAAACACGCTGGATACAGTACACTGATGCCTGCTCATGGTTTCACGATTATCTTAGTGACAGAACTCAAGCCATCATGATTGATGAGGTTAAGTCTGAATTTCTTGAAGTAGATAAAGGTGTACAACAGGGGATGATTTCAGGATCGGTTCTCTTCACTATTTATATAAACACTATTGGTCAATCTGTTAAAAATGGTCAACTTCATTTATATGCAGATGATATTATTATGTATCCTATTGCCCTGACTGTTGTTCTGTGTCAAAATTACAGTAAGATGTAATACCTATACAGGAATCCCTTGCTGATTTAAAACGTGTGCTTAATACAGGCAAAACAAAATATTTTTTTATTTCAAACTCTTGTAAGAATGTTTCAGATGAACTACATGTTCACTCATTAGATGATTCTCCAATATAACGTGTTCCTGCATATAAATACTTAGGCATTTGGATTGATGTGGATTTGACGTTTAGAAAACAGAGATGAGCTGGTTAAGAAGCTAAGATTTAAAGTTGTCATTTTCTACAGAAACAGATTGTGCCTTTCTCTAAACAATGGGAAGCAGATTATTCAATTAACCTTTTTTATCTGTCCTTGAATACGGTGACATTTTTCAAAGTGCAGCTGCAACTACTCAGTTTTTAACCTCGTCACTTATTTTATATATATATATATATATATATATATATATATATATATATATATATATATATATACAGTGGGGAGAACAAGTATTTGATACACTACCGATTTTGCAGGTTTTCCTACTTACAAAGCATGTAGAGGTCTGCAATTTTTATCATAGGTACACTTCAACTGTGAGAGATGGAATCTAAAACAAATATCCAGAAAATCACATTGTATGATTTTTAAGTAATTATTTTGCATTTTATTGCAGGAAATAAGTATTTGATCACCTACCAACCAGTAAGAATTCTGGCTCTCACAGACCTGTTCGTTTTTCTTTTAAGAAGCCCTCCTGTTCTCCACCTGTATTAACTGCACCACAGTCTCAAAGAAAACCATTAGTAACACACTACGCCGTCACGCCGTCATGGATTAAAATCCTGCAGCGCACGCAAGGTCCCCCTGCTCAAGCCAGCGCTTTCCCACGCCAGTCTAAAGTTTGCCAATGACCATCTGGATGATCCAGAGGAGGAATGGGAGAAGGTCATGTGGTCTGATGAGACAAAAATATACCTTTTTGGTCTAAACTCCACTCCACTTGTAGGTATTTGGTGACCTACAAACAAGCAAGATTTCTGGCTTTCACAGACCTGTAACTTCTTCTTTAAGAGGCTCCTCTGTCCTCCATTCGTTACCTGTATTAATGGCACCTGTTTGAACTTGTTATCAGTATAAAATACACCTGTCCACAACCTCAGACAGTCACACACCAAACTCCACTATGGCCAAGACCAAAGAGCTGTCAAATGACACCAGAAACAAAATTGTAGACCTGCACCAGGCTGGGAAGACTGAATCTGCAATAGGTAAGCAGCTTGGTTTGAAGAAATCAACTGTGGGAGCAATTATTAGGAAATGGAAGACATACAAGACCACTGATAATCTCCCTCGATCTGGGGCTCCACGCAAGATCTCACCTCATGGGGTCAAAATGATCACAAGAACGGTGAGCA
This sequence comes from Oncorhynchus clarkii lewisi, assembly GCF_045791955.1. NCBI lineage: Eukaryota > Metazoa > Chordata > Actinopteri > Salmoniformes > Salmonidae > Oncorhynchus > Oncorhynchus clarkii. Next base: position 11,761 of record NW_027258992.1, on the reverse strand, counting down.
AAAATCCCAGAACCACACGGTTGGATCTAGTGAATGACCTGCAGAGAGCTGGGACCAAAGTAACAAAGCCTACCATCAGTAACACACTTCGCCGCCAGGGACTCAAATCCTGCAGTGCCAGACGTGTCCCCCTGCTTAAGCCAGTACATGTCCAGGCTCGTCTGAAGTTTGCTAGAGAGCATTTGGATGATCCAGAAGAACATTGGGAGAATGTCATATGGTCAGATGAAACCAAAATATAATTTTTTGGTAAAAACTCAACTCGTCGTGTTTGGAGGACAAAGAATGCTGAGTTGCATCCAAAGAACACCATACCTACTGTGAAGCATGGAGGTGGAAACATCATGCTTTGGAGCTGTTTTTCTGCAAAGGGACCAGGACGACTGATCCGTGTAAAGGAAAGAATGAATGGGGCCACGTATCGTGAGATTTTGAGTGAAAACCTCCTTCCATCAGCAAGGGCATTGAAGAGGAAACGTGGCTGGGTCTTTCAGCATGACAATGATCCCAAACACACCGCCCGGGCAACAAAGGAGTGGCTTCGTAAGAAGCATTTCAAGGTCCTGGAGTGGCCTAGCCAGTCTCCAGATCTCAACCCCATAGAAAATCTTTGGAGGGAGTTGAAAGTCTGTGTTGCCCAGCAACAGCCCCAAAACATCACTGCTCTAGAGGAGATCTGCATGGAGGAATGGGCCAAAATACCAGCAACAGTGTGTGAAAACCTTGTGAAGACTTACAGAAAATGTTTGACATCTGTCAGTGCCAACAAAGGGTATATAACAAAGTTTTGAGATAAACTTGTTATTGACCAAATACTTATTTTCCACCATAATTTGCAAATAAATTCATAAAAAATCCTACAATGTGATTTTCTGGATTATTTTTTCTAATTTTGTCTGTCATAGTTGAAGTGTAGTTGAAGTGTCTGTCATAGTTGAAGTGTACCTATGATGAAAAATGAGGCCTCTCTCATCTTTTTAAGTGGGAGAACTTGCACAATTGGTGGCTGACTAAATACTTTTTTGCCCCACTGTGTATATATATGTATATATATATATATATATATATATATATATTTATTTTTTGTGTGTATAATGTGTATACTTATATTCGATTACACAGGGAACATTTGGAAAAGAGACCTGTCTCAATATGTTTTCCCTGTCAAAATAAAGCTTAAATAAAATCTGTGATATCAAATCAAATCAAATCTAATTTTATTTGTCACATACACATGGTTAGCAGATGTTAATGCGAGTGTAGCGAAATGTTTGTGCTTCTAGTTCCGACAATGCAGTAATAACCAACAAGTAATCTAACTAACAATTCCAAAACTACTGTCTTGTACACAGTGTGAGGGGATAAAGAATATGTACATAAGGATATATGAATGAGTGATGGTACAGAGCAGCATAGGCAGATACAGTAGATGGTATCGAGTACAGTATTTACATATGAGATGAGTATGTAAACAAAGTGGCATAGTTAAAGTGGCTAGTGATACATGTATTACATAAGGATACAGTCAATGATATAGAGTACAGTATATACGTATGCATATGAGATGAATAATGTAGGGTAAGTAACATTATATAAGGTAGCATTGTTTAAAGTGGCTAGTGATATATTTACATAATTTCCCATCAATTCCCATTATTAAAGTGGCTGGAGTTGAGTCAGTGTCAGTGTGTTGGCAGCAGCCACTCAATGTTAGTGGTGGCTGTTTAACAGTCTGATAGCCTGATAGTCTGACAGTCTGATAGTTTGCAAGCCCTGTCACATCCGACGAGCATCAGAGCCGGTGTAGTACGATTCAATCTTAGTCCTGTATTGATGCTTTGCCTGTTTGACGTCGGAGGTCCTAGTGGGATTTCTTATAAGCGTTTGGATTAGTGTCATGCTCCTTGAAAGCGGCAGCTCTAGCCTTTAGCTCATGTGCAGATGTTGCTTGTAATCCATGGCTTCTAGTTGGGATATGTACATACGGTTACTGTGGGAACGACATTGTCAATGCACTTATTAATGAAGCTGGTGATTGATGTGGTCAACTCCTCAATGCCATCGGATGAATCCTGGAACATATTCCAGTCTGTGCTAGCAAAACAGTCATGGCCACCTCTGGATGAGCATTTTCTTGTTAGCTTATGGCCCTATACAGCTTGTTGAGTGCAGTCTTAGAGCCAGCATTGATTTGTAGTGGTAAATAGACATCTATGAAAAATATAGATGAAAACTCTTGGTTAATAGTATGGTCTATAGCTTATTACGAGGTATTCTAACTCGGGTGAGTAGAACCTCGACACTTCCTTTAAATTAGAGATCATGTGCCAGCTGTGTTAATAAAGAGACATACACCTCCCCCTTTGAGCTTACCTGAAGCTGCCGTTCCCTCCTGCCGATGCATAGAAAAAATGTATGTTATTCATGTCCTTGTTCAGCCATGACTCCGAGAAACAAAAGGGTATTACAATTCTTCAGGTCTCGTTGATAGGATAGTGTCAAACTGAGCTTGTCCAATTTGTTCTCCAGTGATTGTACATTTGCCAGTAGCACGGAGGATTGAGGTGGGTTATCTACTCGCCGATATGGTTTCGTCAGGGTCCCCGCACGTAGGCCTCTTTTCCACCGTCACTTTCTCTTCCGAGTCTATGCAATTAGGGACTGGTCCGGGGTGAGCAGTATGTCCTGCGTCGCCGACTCCTTGAAGAAGACATTTTAATCCAAATTGAGGTTAGTGATCGCTGTTCTGAAAAGGAAACAATGCGAAACAACGGCGGAAACAATAGCCGGAACATTATGTACAAAAAACGTTAAGATCAACGCAAAAAAAACGCTATCCATTCCAGTGCAATTCTTTTCAAGGTGCCTGGGAGTGCATAGGGATTGGTCTGGGTTTGTGTTCTAGCCGCAATCACTGTTCATGCACCGGCAGATTAGGTAAGCTTCTACTGAGAACAACTTATGTAAATGTCTTCTCATTGTGGAAGCACCATAGAGCTACTTAACATAGTGACTCATTTAGAAAGAGGAGCTGTAGAGGAGAGGACTCATCATATGAGGGAGAGGTGTAAGGACTAGAAAGAGTGTGAATGGAAAATCACCTTCCGTCTTTATTGCCACACACAAACACACACACACTGTACTCTACTAGAGGTAGTCTAGCCTTGGCGGCAGGTAGCCTAACAGTTATAGCATTGGGCCAGTAACGGAAAGGTTGCTGGTTCGAATACCTGAGCTGACAAGGTAAAAAATCTGCCAATGTGCCTTCAGCAAGGCACCCTAATTTGTTCCAGTGGTGCCGTACTACGATGGCTAACCCAGTAAAACAACACATTTTACCACACCTATCTGGTGTACGTGACAACAAAACATCTTATTTTTTAAGTGCTTTTAGAACCCTCTCAGCTTGTTGTCTTGTTGTCTATGAATAAATGGTCAGGCTTTTGACTCATCCTGACAGAGACAACACACTCAATGAATACAGAGATCTGAGTATGCCCTTGGCATGCTGTTTTGGATAGCCATAGGTAGTCTTTATGACCTTTTAAAAGTTATTCTCTCTATTCCTTCAGCCAAAACAATAACTCAACTATTCTGAAGGGATCACACATCTATGTAGTTATGACAGGAGAGAGAGGATAGCTGCAGTTTAAAACACACACACACACACACACACACACACACACACACACACACACACACACACACACACACACACACACACACACACACACACACACACTGCATGCTGAGAGGGGCCAGTGATATGATGAGTGAAAATCACAGGCTGTCCGAGAGCTAAGATTCTGTTTACTCTCTGCCTCTGTCTGGAGGGATATCTTCTGCTCTTCTCTTTCTTTTCTCTCTCCCTTTTTCTATTTTTCTCCTCTCCCCCTTCACAAATACATCACCCTCTTTATTCCCTCCTCTCAACTGTGAGACAAGCAACACTTGTCTTGACTGGCTGACACCACTGCAGAAACATCGCTCTCTTCATTCCCTCCTCTCAACTGTGTGACAAGCAACACTTGTCTTGACTGGCTGACACCACTGCAGAAACATCGCTCTCTTCATTCCCTCCTCTCAACTGTGAGACAAGCAACACTTGTCTTGACTGGCTGACACCACTGCAAAAACATCGCTCTCTTCATTCCCTCCTCTCAACTGTGAGACAAGCAACACTTGTCTTGACTGGCTGACACCACTGCAGAAACATCGCTCTCTTTGCCTGAATATGAAAAGCTGTTTCATGTCACTCATTGAGCACTCTGCTTATTATCTCACATATTTATTTATTTCATCATTGTGCGGATGTTCATGTCTTGTTGTCAGTGAAATGCTGCGAGCGAGATATTTAATGGAACTTTCACAGAAAAGGCCAAAAGCAGTACTTACACAAGTGACAAGCATAACACAAAAACAGATATTCTCAACTCTAGTCCACTGGTCACAATAAGAAAAATCGTTAATTGCCAGTGTTATGAGATGAGTCTCATTGGGTTAATGGAGAGAGAATGGTGTCAATATCAGCTGCACATACACTCCCAGCATTCAGTTTCCACACAAAGCTAAAAGAGATATACAGTGGGGCAAAAAAGTATTTAGTCAGCCACCAATTGTGCTAGTTCTCCCACTTAAAAATATGAGAGAGGCCTGTAATTTTCATCATATGTACACTTCAACTATGACAGACAAAATGAGAAAAAATAATCCAGAAAATCACATTGTAGGATTTTTAATGAATTTATTTGCAAATTATGGTGGAAAATAAGTATTTGGTCAGAATTCTGGCTCTCACAGACCTGTAACTTCTTCTTTAAGAGGCTCCTCTGTCCTCCACTCGTTATCTGTATTAATGGCACCTGTTTGAACTTGTTATCAGTATAAAATACACCTGTCCACAACCTCTAACAGTCACACTTCAAACTCCACTATTGCCAAGACCAAAGAGCTCTCAAAGGACACCAGAAACAAAATTGTAGACCTGCACCAGGCTGGGAAGACTGAATCTGCAATAGGTAAGCAGCTTGGTTTGAATAAATCAACTGTGGGAGCAATCATTAGGAAATGGAAGACATACAAGACCACTGATAATCTCCCTCGATCTGGGGTTCCACGCAAGATCTCACCCCGTGGGGTCAAAATGATCACAAGAACGGTGAGCAAAAATCCCAGAACCACACAGGGGGACCTAGTGAATGACCTGCAGAGAGCTGGGACCAAAGTAACAAAGCCTACCATCAGTAACACACTACGCCGCCAGGGACTCAAATCCTGCAGTGCCAGACGTGTCCCCCTGCTTAAGCATGTCCAGTCCATGTCCAGTCCCGTCTGAAGTTTGCTAGAGAGCATTTGGATGATCCAGAAGAAGATTGGGAGAATGTCATATGGTCAGATGAAACCAAAATAGAACTTTTTGGTAAAAACTCAACTCGTCGTGTTTGGAGGACAAAGAATGCTGAGTTGCATCCAAAGAACACCATACCTACTGTGAAGCATGGGGGTGGAAACATCATGCTTTTGGCTATTTTTCTGCAAAGGGACCAGGACAACTGATCCGTGTAAAGGAAAGAATGAATGGGGCCATGTATCATGAGATTTTGAGTGAAAACCTCCTTCCATCAGCAAGGGCATTGAAGATGAAACGTGGCTGGGTCTTTCAGCATGACAATGATCCCAAACACACCGCCCGGGCAACGAAGGGGTGGCTTCATAAGAAGCATTTCAAGGTCCTGGAGTGGCCTAGCCAGTCTCCAGATCTCAACCCCATAGAAAATCTTTGGAGGGAGTTGAAAGTCCGTGTTGCCCAGCAACAATTGATTTACTAAATACCTAACTAATCACACAGAATTACATATACACAGAATGAATCATACCTTGATTGCAAATTATGTCATGAAGGAAAACGTCCCTAGCGAACGGAACAGATATGACAGCTGGTTACACAAAGAAAAGGGTTCTGGGTTTGAGTGAAAGAGCGGGAAGACTGAAGAACAAAGGGAGAAGCGATGTCTCTATCGGGCCGTAGGCAGCTACTCTATTGTAAATACAGAATCTTATGCATTCTAAGTTACCGCCCATTTGGAAAAGGAAAATGCAATAAATATTTACTCTGAGCTGCGTTTCAATAGGTTGGTGGTAGATGGAAGGCCGTGTTGCCCAACAGAGTCCTTTGTCCTTTGGAGTTGTCTCTGGTGGTGAACGGGAAATGTTTAGTTTCGTTGTTGTGTGGTAGACGGGATACTCTGTCCGTCCTTTCCTAGCCCATGTTTACAGCGGCCGCTGCTAACTCAACGGCTAGGAGGTATAACTTCTGTAGCGAATAAGAGTTCAAAGTTCATATCATTCGCAACCAAGCTCACGCTGAGGTTGGCTTCGTTCTGTAGTTATTATCTGAATCCTTCTGACCTGACATCGGATCATCATCCTAATGTACCCGGAACAGCAAGTTATATTGTCGTCAAGGCTTTATATAGGAAGGGAGAGGAGGGCGTGTTTCATAGTTTATAACCAATGTCTCTTCACTTGGGCGGGCCAATGAGTCGGGCATAATTCACTCATGAAAACCCAATTCTCACATTTTAGAAGATAAAATCACATTTCATCACCTCACAAATAATTTCATATTCAAACATTTAAATTTCACAGCAATTCCATGTGAATCTGATAACTATAATGTGTAGATTTTACACTGTTTATGTCATCCTATCATTGATGAGAATGTCTCAGATGACAACCGAACTGACATCATATTCATTAAGTACCAACGCATATGTTCAACTGGTTGGATTACCAAAATATGGTTCATTTCCCCCCACCTTCTGATGTTCCCAGAATCTCTATGTTAACCAAGGGATTTCAATAGTCACATCAGTAGGGTAGAGAGAGGAAAAAGGGGGAGAGGTATTTATGACTGTTATAAAACTACCCCCAGGCCAGGGTCATGACACAATGTATGTGGTAACACATTCCATGCCAATAAAGCCTTTTGAATTGATTTGAGAGAGAGAGAGATGGACCTGGAGAAAAGTCTCGTCAGCCAGCTTATATGGGGACTCTGTTTACAAACACAAACAGACCACACAGAGCCCCAGGACAGCAACGCAATTAGACCCTATCAAATCATGAGAAAACTAACAGAGAATTACTTTACACATTTGAAAGATTCAACAAGAGGGATAGGAATAAAAACAAACAAAAGATAACTATTGTAAAATATAAACTCAGCAAAAAAATAAACATCCTCTCACTGTCAACTGCGTTTATTTTCAGCAAACTTAACATGTGTAAATATTTGTATGAACATAACAAGATTCAACAACTGAGACATAAACAGAACAAGTTCCACACACATGTGACTAACAGAAATTGAATAATGTGTCCCTGAACAAAGGGGAGGGTCAAAATCAAAAGTAACAGTTTGTATCTGGTGTGGCCACCAGCTGCATTAAGTACTGCAGTGCATCTCCTCTTCATGGACTGCACTATATTTTCCAGTTCTTGCTGTGAGATGTGACCCCACTCTTCCACCAAGGCACCTGCAAGTTCCCGGACATTTCTCCCCTCACCCTCCGATCCAACAGGTCCCAGACGTGCTCAATGGGATTGAGATCCGGGCTCTTCGCTGGCCATAGCAGAACACTGACATTCCTGTCTTGCAGGAAATCATTCACAGAACGAGCAGTATGGCTGGTGGCATTGTCATGCTGGAGGGTCATGCTAGGATGAGCCTGCAGGAAGGGTACCACATGAGGGAGGAGGATGTCTTCCCTGTAATGCACAGCGTTGAGATTGCCTGCAATGACAACAAGCTCAGTCCGATGATGCTGTGACACACCGCCCCAGACTATGACAGACCCTCCACCTCCAAATTGATCCCACTCCAGAGTACAGGCATCAGTGTTACGCTCATTTCTTCAACGATAAACGCGAATCCGACCATCACCCCTGGTGAGACAAAACGGTGACTAGTCAGTGAAGAGCACATTTTGCCAGTCCTGTCTGGTCCAATGACGGTTGGTTTGTGCCCATAGGCGACGTTGTTGCCAGTGATGTCTGGTGAGGACTTGCCTTACAATAGGCCTACAAGCCCTCAGTCCAGCCTCTCTCAGCCTACTGCGGACAGTCTGAGCACTGATGGAGGGATTGTGCATTCCTGGTGTAACCCGGGCAGTTGTTGTTGCCATCCTGTACCTGTCCCGCAGGTGTGATGTTTGAATGTACCGATCCTGTGCAGGTGTTGTTACAGGTGTTACACAGCTGTCCACCCTGTCTCCCTGTAGCGCTGTCTTAGGTGTCTCACGGTACGGAGATTGCAATTTATTGCCCTGGCCACATCTGCAGTACTCATGCCTCCTTGCAGCATGCCTAAGGCACGTTCACGCAGATGAGCAGGGACCCTGGGCATCTTTCTTTTGGTGTTTTTCAGAGTCAGTAGAAAGGCCTCTTTAGTGTCCTAAGTAAAGTAAGACTTTAATTGCCTACTGTCTGTAAGCTGCGTCTTAACGACCGTTCCACAGGTGCATGTTCATTAATTGTTCATGGTTCACTGAACAAGCATGTGGAACAGTGTTTAAACCCTTTACAATGAAGATCTGTGAAGTTATTTGGAATTTTGCGAATTTACTTTGAAAGACAGGATCCTGAAAAAGGGACGTTTCTTTCTTTGCTGAGTTTACTGTGTTCATTGAGTATGTATACGCTGGAAGCAGAAGCCTTAGAGTTGTTGTCCATTAGTGTACTCCAATTAGTGGAGGGATGGTAGGTTTCGGGGACAATAATAAAGGAAAATATATAGGGGGATTGGAAATGATGCGGACAATTACATTGATGGAAGCCAAAGTCTATGTGCAATATTAAAAGCTGATCTAAAACAAATCTACAAAAAACAGAGGAAACTAGAATGCTATTTGGCCCTAAACAGAGAGTACACAGTGGCAGAATACCTGACCACTGTGAGTGCCCAAAAATTAAAGGAACGTTTTAACTATATACAGACTTAGTAAGCATAGCCTTGCTATTGAGAGATGCCACCATCGGCATATCTGGCTCTCAAGATAAGACAGGCTATGTGCACACTGCCCACAAGGTGGAAACCGAGCTGCACTTCCTAACCTCCTGCCAAATGTACCACCATATTAGAGACACAGACTGTATTTCCCTCAGATTACACAGATCCACAAAGAATTTGAAAACAAATCCAATCTTGATAAACTCCCCTATCTACTGGGTGAAATAACACAGTGTGCCACCACAGCAGCAAGATTTGTGATCTGTTGCCACAAGAAAAAGGCAACCAGTGGAGAACAAACAACAATGTAAATATCACCATATATTTATCTGTTTATTTATTTTCCCTTTCATACTTCAACTACTTGCACATTGTTACAACACTGTACATAGCCAATAATAAAACGTTTGAAATGTTTATATTCTTTTTGAACTTGTGTAATATTTACTGTTCATTTCTTATTATTTATTTCCCTTTCGTTTCTTGTCTCTTCCACTTCCATGTTTCCTACTCCAATAAAGCCTTTAGAATAGAACTGAATTGAGAGAGAGAGAGAGGGAGAGAGAGAGAGAGAGAGAGAGAGAGAGAGAGAGAGAGAGAGAGAGAGAGAGAGAGAGAGAGAGAGAGAGAGAGAGAGAGCGAGAGAGAGAGAGAGAGAGAGAGAGAGAGAGAGAGAGAGAGAATCAACTATTAAAGACTACCAGAACCCACTGGATTCTCCAATTACATTGAATGAGTTACAGGACAAAATAAAAAAAACCCAACCCAAAAAGGCCTGTGGTGTTGATGGTATCCTCAATGAAATGATCAAATATACAGACAACAAATTCCAATTGGCTATACTAAAACTCTTTAACATCATACTTAGCTCTGGCATCTTCCCCAATATTTGGAACCAAGGACTGATCACCCCAATCCACAAAAGTGGAGACAAATTTGACCCCAATAACTACCGTGGAATATGTGTCAACAGTAACCTTGGGAAAATCCTCTGCATTATTATTAACAGCAGACTCGTACATTTCCTCAATGAAAACAATGTACTGAGCAAATGTCAAATTGGCTTTTTACCAAATTACCGTACAACAGACCATGTATTCACCCTGCACACCCTAATTGACAACCAAACAAACCAAAACAAAGGCAAAGTCTTCTCATGCTTTGTTGATTTCAAAAAAGCCTTCGACTCAATCTGGCATGAGGGTCTGCTATACAAACTGATGGAAAGTGGTGTTGGGGGTAAAACATACGACATTATAAAATCTATGTACACAAACAACAAGTGTGCAGTTAAAATTGGCAAAAAACACACACATTTCTTCACACAGGGTCGTGGGGTTAGACAGGGATGCAGCTTAAGCCCCACCCTCTTCAACATATATATCAACGAATTGGCACGGGCACTAGAAAAGTCTGCAGCACCCGGCCTCCCCCTGCTAGAATCCGAAGTCAAATGTCTGCTGTTTGCCAATGATCTGGTGCTTCTGTCACCAACCAAGGAGGGCCTACAGCAGCACCTAGATCTTATGCACAGATTCTGTCAGACCTGGGCCCTGACAGTAAATCTCAGTAAGACCAAAATAATGGTGTTCCAAAAAAGGTCCAGTCACCAGGACCACAAATACAAATTCCATCTAGACACTGTTGCTCTAGAGCACACAAAAAACTATACATACCTTGGCCTAAACATCAGCGCCACAGGTAACTTCCACAAAGCTGTGAACGATCTGAGAGACAAGGCAAGAAGGGCATTCTATGCCATCAAAAGAAACATAAATTTCAACATACCAATTAGGATTTGGCTAAAAATACTTGAATCAGTCATAGAGCCCATTGCCCTTTATGGTTGTGAGGTCTGGGGTCCGCTCACCAACCAAGACTTCACAAAATGGGACAAACACCAAATTGAGACTCTGCACGCAGAATTCTGCAAAAATATCCTCCGTGTACAACGTAGAACACCAAATAATGCATGCAGAGCAGAATTAGGGTGATACCCACTAATTATCAAAATCCAGAAAAGAGCCGTTAAATTCTACAACCACCTAAAAGGAAGCGATTCACAAACCTTCCATAACAAAGCCATCACCTACAGAGAGATGAACCTGGAGAAGAGTCCCCTAAGCAAGCTGGTCCTGGGGCTCTGTTCACAAACACAAACACACCCTACAGAGCCCCAGGACAACAGCACAATTAGATCCAACCAAATCATGAGAAAACAAAAAGATAATTACTTGACACATTGGAAAGAATTAACAAAAAAACAGAGCAAACTAGAATGCTATTTGGCCCTAAACAGAGAGTACACAGCGGCAGAATACCTGACCACTGTGACTGACCCAAAATTAAGGAAAGCTTTGACTATGTACATACTCAAATCAAATCAAATCAAATTTTATTTGTCACATACACATGGTTAGCAGATGTTAATGCGAGTGTAGCGAAATGCTTGTGCTTCTAGTTCCGACAATGCAGTAATAACCAACAAGTAATCTAACCAGTGAAGAACACACACCATTGTAAATACAACCCATATTTATGCTTATTTATTTTATCTTGTGTCCTTTAACCATTTGTACATTGTTAAAACACTATATATATATATAATATGACATTTGTAATGTCTTTACTGTTTTGAAACCTCTGTATGTGTAATGTTTACTGTTAATTTTTGTTGTTTTTCACTTTATATATTCACTTTGTATGTTGTCTACCTCACTTGCTTTGGCAATGTTAACACATGTTTCCCAC
>NW_027258991.1:12500-44625 GCF_045791955.1 Oncorhynchus clarkii lewisi | reverse complement strand
GGGGTGGCAGAGTGGGCTGTGGAATGGGTGGCAGAGTGGGCTGTGGAATGGGTGACAGAGTGGGCTGTGGAATGGGTGGCAGAGTGGGCTGTGGAATGGGTGGCAGAGTGGGCTGTGGAATGGGTGGCAGAGTGGGCTGTGGAATGGGTGACAGAGTGGGCTGTAGAATGGGCTGTGGAATGGGTGGCAGAGTGGGCTGTGGAATGGGCTGTGGAATGGGTGGCAGAGTGGGCTGTGGAATGGGCTGTGGAATGGGTGGCAGAGCGGGCTGTGGAATGGGTGGCAGAGTGGGCTGTGGAATGGGTGACAGAGTGGGCTGTAGAATGGGCTGTGGAATGGGTGGCAGAGTGGGCTGTGGAATGGGTGGCAGAGTGGGCTGTGGAATGGGTGGCAGAGCGGGCTGTGGAATGGGTGGCAGAGTGGGCTGTAGAATGGGTGGCAGAGTGGGCTGTAGAATGGGTGGCAGAGTGGGCTGTAGAATGGGTGGCAGAGTGGGCTGTAGAATGGGTGGCAGAGTGGGCTGTAGAATGGGTGGCAGAGTGGGCTGTAGAATGGGTGGCAGAGTGGGCTGTAGAATGGGTGGCAGAGTGGGCTGTGGAATGGGTGGCAGAGTGGGCTGTGGAATGGGTGGCAGAGTGGGCTGTGGAATGGGTGGCAGAGTGGGCTGTGGAATGGGTGGCAGAGTGGGGTGTGGAATGGGTGGCAGAGTGGGCTGTGGAATGGGTGGCAGAGTGGGCTGTAGAATGGGTGGCAGAGTGGGCTGTAGAATGGGTGGCAGAGTGGGCTGTAGAATGGGTGGCAGAGTGGGCTGTAGAATGGGTGGCAGAGTGGGCTGTAGAATGGGTGGCAGAGTGGGCTGTAGAATGGGTGGCAGAGTGGGCTGTGGAATGGGCTGTAGAATGGGTGGCAGAGTGGGCTGTGGAATGGGTGGCAGAGTGGGCTGTGGAATGGGCTGTAGAATGGGTGGCAGAGTGGGCTGTGGAATGGGTGGCAGAGTGGGCTGTGGAATGGGCTGTGGAATGGGCTGTGGAATGGGTGGCAGAGTGGGCTGTGGAATGGGTGGCAGAGTGGGTTGTGGAATGGGTGGCAGAGTGGGCTGTGGAATGGGCTGTGGAATGGGCTGTGGAATGGGCTGTGGAATGGGTGGCAGAGTGGGCTGTGGAATGGGTTGTGGAATGGGCTGTGGAATGGACTGTGGAATGGGCTGTGGAATGGGTGGCAGAGTGGGCTGTAGAATGGGTGGCAGAGTGGGCTGTGGAATGGGCTGTAGAATGGGTGGCAGAGTGGGCTGTGGAATGGGTGGCAGAGTGGGCTGTGGAATGGGTGGCAGAGTGGGCTGTGGAATGGGTGGCAGAGTGGGCTGTGGAATGGGTGGCAGAGTGGGCTGTGGAATGGGTGGCAGAGTGGGCTGTGGAATGGGTGGCAACTCAACCAGAGATTAAATAGAACAAAAAAAGTCACCTTTTGAGTGGAAATTAACCAATGTAACATTCTACAATTCATCCCTTTCCCTACATATTTTTCCATCTTATATATATTTTTAATGTAAAAATTATGCTTCTTTAGGTTCTCTATGTCCACACATTCCCCCCTGATTCCACCCCTGATCTTAACAGTCGACTACTACACTGTTTATAAGCTACACGTGTAGTATCTTAATTTGACCGGTATTATCGCAGCAAAATAATCCTGCAGAAACAGGATTTGAACGTTTAGTCCATAATGTTTCTTGATCGGTGGTAAGGCTATTAGCTGGTCAAAAGCTGCAGTAGCCCTGTATGGCTTGATTAATAACAGCCTGTTTCTCTCTCTCTCTCTCTCTCTCTTCTCTCTAATTCAATTAAATTCAAGGGGCTTTATTGGCATGGTAAACATGTGTTAACATTGCCAAAGCAAGTGAGGTAGATAATATACAAAAGTGAAATAAACAATACAAATGAACAGTAAACATTACACTCACAGAAGTTCCAAAAGAATTAAGACATTTCAAATGTCATCTCTCTCTCTCTATTTCTCTCTCTCTCATATATCCTCGGGTATTGTCTCTGATCATAAGGCTTTGACATTCATAACAATCCAATCTTGTTATTGATCATTTTCTCACCAGTAGATAGTGATGGATTGGTCCTCAACACACACTCTGATATTATTCTTATTACATCAAAATAATGTTTGTGGAACACTGTTTCAGCGTTGATATTTTTCTGTCTAAAATATAATATTAATATTTATATTATATAATAATATTCTTGGTTAAAGCCTTGTTTGTTTTATTGTTTTAGGCAGTTTCCATAATCAGCGATAATTATTTATTGTCATTCTTTTTGTTTTCAACAATTAGAAAGTTATTTCAAATATAGAAATAAATATAAATAAATATTTGAAACAAATTATTGTATTTATATAAAATGCTATATATCCAAAATTTGACTTAATTATAAATTATAAAGTCTTTAAATAGTTATATGGAAGAAACCAAGCAGAATGTCTATACGCATGCAGAGAGAGTAATGGAGATAAGAGTTTGCCCTCTGTTGCTTATGATGTTGTGTTAGTATTGTACTACCGGCCCATTGTAATGGCTAGGGAATTAGCATAGCAGACACACCCCTCTGACATCTCTCAAACTAGAAGCCCATCTCTGTTTCTGACCGGGCTCCTTCTTCATCAGGGTTGGTCAACTCAATTCAGGAAGTGATTTGAATTTAAACTTTTTTTAAAGAAAGCTTTACATTAATTGAGAAACCATTTAAAAAAATATATATAATTTATTACTATTAAACTGGAATTTTAGTTTACTTCCTGAATTGTGACCCCCAACCCTATCCTACATGTACATACTATATTGTACCCACATCATTCTGTAAGATTGTTGTTGTTTCTGAAAATACAATTTAGAAGAATATATCTATTACTATTTATCATTATTATTATTATTTAAATAAAAAAATACACAAACGATAATTTTGAACCAAACATGAAGTGTGAGGTCTCCTCCAAGATAAGAGGAAGTAACCAATCACTATTGGCGAAGAAATAGTGTGATTTGGGGGGGGGGGGGGGGGGGGGGGGGGGGGGAACTAGAGAGAGATAAAGGGGAAGAGAGGGAGAGAGAAAATTACTAGAATGGTATTTGGCCCAAAACAGAGAGTACACAGCGGCAGAATACCTGACCTCTGTGACTGACCCTAACTTAAGGAAAGCTTTGACTATGTACAGACTCAGTGAGCATAGCCTTCCTATTGAGAAAGGCCGCCGTAGGCAGACATGGCTCTCAAGAGAAGACAGGCTATGTGCACACTGCCCACAAAATGAGGTGGAAACTGAGCTGCACTTCCTAACCTCCTGCCCAATGTACGACCATATTAGAGAGACATATTTCCCTCAGATTACACAGATCCACAAAGAATTTGAAAACAAACCCGATTTTGCTAAACTCCCATATCTACTGGGTGAAATACCACAGTGTGCCATCACAGCAGCAAGATTTGTGACCTGTTGCCACAAGAAAAGGGCAACCAGTGAAGAACAAACACCATTGTAAATACAACCCACATTTATGCTTATTTATTTTCCCTTTTGTACCTTAAACATTTGCACATCGTTACAACACTGTATATATAATATGACATTTGAAATGTCTTTATTCTTTTGGAACTTCTGTATGTGTAATGTTTACTGTTAATTTTTATGGTTTATTTCACTTTTGTATATTATCTAACTCACTTGCTTTGGCAATGTAAACATATGTTCCCAATGCCAATAAAGCCCCTTGAATTTAAGAGAGAGAGAGAGAAGGGAGGGGGAGAAGGGAGGGAGGGAGGGTGGAGTGAGAGTGAGTGAGATAAGGGAGGGGGAGAGAGAGAAGAGAGAGAAGAGGGGGAGGGGGAGAGAGAGAAAGAAGGGAGGGAGGGGGAGAGAGAGAGAAGGGAGGGAGAGGGAGAGAGAGAAGGGAGGGAGGGGGAGAGAAAGAGAGAAGAGAGGGAGAGAGAGAGTGAGAGAGGAGGGAGGGAGGGGGAGAGAGAGAGAGAGAAGAGAAGAAAGAGAGAAAGAGATGAGAGAGGGGAGGGGGAGAGAGAGAAGAGGGGGAGGGGGAGAGAGAGAAAGAAGGGAGGGAGGTGGAGAGAGAGAGAAGGGAGGGAGAGGGAGAGAGAGAAGGGAGGGAGGGGGAGAGAGAGAAAGAAGGGAGGGAGGGGGAGAGAGAGAGAAGGGAGGGAGGGGGAGAGAAAGAGAGAAGAGAGGGTAGGGGGAGAGAAAGAGAGAGAGGGAGGGAGGGTAGGGGGAGAGAGAGGGAGGGAGGGTAGGGGGAGAGAGAGAGAGAACTTCCGGCGCCGACAGAGATGGCCGCCTCGCTTCGCGTTCCTAGGAAACTATGCAGTTTTTTGTTTTTTTTACGTTATTTCTTACATTAGTACCCCAGGTCATCTTAGGTTTCATTACATACAGTCGAGAAGAACTACTGAACATAAGATCAGCGTCAACTCACCATCAGTACGACCAAGAATATGTTTTTCGCGACGCGGACCCTGTGTTCTGCCTTACAAACAGGACAACGGAGTGGATCCTATGCAGCGACCCAAAAAAACGACTCCGAAAGAGAGGGAAACGAGGCGGTCTTCTGGTCAGACTCCGGAGACGGGCACACCGTGCACCACTCCCTAGCATTCTTCTTGCCAATGTCCAGTCTCTTGACAACAAGGTTGATGAAATCCGAGCAAGGGTAGCATTCCAGAGGGACATCAGAGACTGTAACGTCTTTTGCTTCACTGAAACATGGCTCACTAGAGAGACTCTATCCGAAGCGGTGCAGCCAACGGGTTTCTCCACACATCGCACTGACAGAAACAAACATCTTTCTGGTAAGAAGAGGGGCGGGGCGTATGCCTCATGGCCAACGTGACATGGTGTGATGAAAGAAACATACAGGAACTCAAATCCTTCTGTTCACCTGATTTAGAATTCCTCACAATCAAATGTAGACCGCATTATCTACCAAGGCCATAAAGATCATCAAGGACATCAACCACCCGAGCCACTGCCTGTTCACCCCGCTATCATCCAGAAGGCGAGGTCAGTACAGGTGCATCAAAGCTGGGACCGAGAGACTGAAAAACAGCTTCTATCTCAAGGCCATCAGACTGTTAAACAGCCACCACTAACACTGAGTGGCTGCTGCCAACACACTGACACTGACTCAACTCCAGCCACTTTAATAATGGGAATTGATGGGAAATGATGTAAATATATCACTAGCCACTTTAAACAATGCTACCTTATATGTTACTTACCCTACATTATTCATCTCATATGCATACGTATATACTGTACTCTATATCATCGACTGTATCCTTATGTAATACATGTATCACGTGCCACAAACTATGCCACTTTGTGTACATACTGTACTCGATACCATCTACTGTATCTTGCCTATGCTGCTCTGTACCATCACTCATTCATATATCCTTATGTACATATTCTTTATCCCCTTACACTGTGTACAAGACAGTAGTTTTGGAATTGTTAGTTAGATTACTTGTTATTACTGCATTGTCGGAACTAGAAGCACAAGCATTTCGCTACACTCGCATTAACATCTGCTAACCATGTGTATGTGACAAATAAAATTTGATTTGATTTGAGAAGGGAGGGAGAGAGAGGAGAGAGGGTAGGGGGAGAGAAAGAGAGAGCACTTCCTTGTTATCCATTCTTTCCTTCTTCACCTCCTACCCCAGCTTTCCTCTAAGCAGCCTGGTCAGAGGGTAGGGGTTAGAGGTCAGAGGGTCAGTAGATGGGAGGATAGGGATGGAAACCTTCTCCTTTGAGGTGGTTCTCCATTAACTGATCCTCCTCTTTGGGAAGATCTCAATGGCATACTCCTCGTCTCCTTCTCAAAACCCATTTGATGAGAAAGCCAGAGGTCCCCGCCCCTCTGACCTTTTCTTGCAATGGGTTTTGAGAAGGAGACTAAGAGAGAGGACGTGAGGAGTATGCCATTGAGATCTTCCCTCTATAACCCCATCTGACTGCTCTGAACTCATGGATGTACACTTTTTTTTTTGTTCTTCTCCTTTGCACCCCAGTATCTCTACCTGGTTAAATAATCTATGCGAGTTCACAACATCCCATTAAGTTTTCCACCGTGCGTGCAACCTATCGGATTCCGTTACGCACAACATGCAGCTAACCAAGAGGCGTGGTTGGCTCCCAGGCCCGGCCAATGCAACATTTTTTACCACCCGAGAACAGGTTTTAAAAAATATATCCACAAATGTAAATGCTTCTATTGGTCAAAACGAAACAAACATTGTAACATCGCTTCGCAGAACAACTATTCGATGTCACGAACCGGCTCAAAGCCCATAACAAAGGGAGACAACGTGGAGATAAGGCGTAACAAAATATATATTTATTAACTAAAGCAACTAAGGAAAATATACAATGATGTGTGTAATCAGTAATCAGTAGCGTAAGTGAGTGTTTTGCATGCAGGGTGTTGAAAGGTGCCAAAGCAAACAAACAAAAAACCAGCAAGAACCACAACACAATCTACAAATGTCTGCATGGAGAGAGTCTCCTCCATGAATGTGGAAGAGGTCTATTTATCCTGGGAGACACCTGGCCCAGGTGTTTCCCATGAAGCTGACGACCCTCCCAACTCCGCCCACCGGCATCCTAATAAGGAAACAAGAACAAAGACAGAATACAGCAGACAGAGTGGGAGGGTCGTCACATTCCCCCCCATAAAACCGGGGACCAACAAGGACCCCGGAACAACATACCAGCCTCTGCGTCCCAAATTGACACAGCCTCTGCGTCCCAAATTGACACAGCCTCTGCGTCCCAAATTGACACAGCCTCTGCGTCCCAAATTGACACAGCCTCTGCGTCCCAAATTGACACAGCCTCTGCGTCCCAAATTGACACAGCCTCTGCGTCCCAAATTGACACAGCCTCTGCGTCCCAAATTGGTGAGGGGTTATGTGTTCACACCTCCACCTGCGCCAGCCAACCTCCTCCCCAGACCTCAGCAACCTTTGCGCATAGGAAGCAATATTTAAGAGGAAAGAAGAACACAAGACCAGGAGGGAACAGACAGGAAAGATAGAACATGACAACCCCAACCAATGGTCAGTCACGTAAACATTCAGGAACATGGCACAAAAGACCACAACAGCTACAAACTCCAACGAAAAGAACATCAGGGTCCTTCTTAATTTTTTACAACTCCCAACGATTCATAGTCACGTCCAACGATTCATAGTCACTTAGTCACTGCCAACGATTCATAGTCACTGCCAACGATTCATAGTCACTGCCAACGATTCATAGTCACTTCCAACGATTCATAGTCACTTCCAACGATTCATAGTCACTTCCAACGATTCATAGTCACTTCCAACGATTCATAGTCACTTCCAACGAAACAGAATTTCACTAATTTCAATCATTTAACCTTGTAGTGTTCAGCGATCTTCAACAGCGGTTCTTTAGTACCTAATTCTAACAGTTCCTCTGATGAAAGCGAATGAACTTGTCTACATGAGACACCATAGTCATAAGTAAATAATCTTGCTCAACCCCTCTGCTGAGCACATCAGACCACAACCAGAGAAATGACAATCACCCTGAGCACCACAGAAGAGAGATGATACGGAGCTTCCCCAAAACCTACAATAACTCAACCCTAGTCTTCGTGCAGATTTGCGGTGGGTATTTAAGCACTGTAGCCCGCTGGCAAGGAAATAGAACTCCCCAGCATGCTGGCAAATTCCACCAAGCCACGGATGTGCCCCCGAGACAACTGCTCAGTCCACAGACACCACACAAAAATAACAAACATTTAACCATGCCCAACATGTCCAAAATTGAAACACGTCGCTAAGCCTATCAGGGGAAAAGGCTATAGCTCCAGGTAGCAAGTTCCACTACCCTACACAAATCTCCTACCGAGGTACACAGCCGATTTACTCACCTCAGACTGATGTCCCAACAGAAAGTAGAACAAACTTTTCCAGGCTAGGCAGGGCCTGGAAACTAACCATTATACTCTCTCCAACGCAGCACACAATCCAAACAACAAAGGCAACCAATACTGGGCCTATTAAACCACAATATGCAAACCAAACACGTACCTCCACAGTCTCCCAAACCAATAGTTCAAATATCCCGGATGAGCTCCCACTTGTCACGAACCGGCTCAAAGCCCGTAACAAAGGGAGACAACGTGGAGATAAGGCGTAACAAAAGATATATTTATTAACTAAAGCAACTAAGGAAAATATACAATGATGTGTGTAATCAGTAATCAGTAGCGTAAGTGAGTGTTTTGCATGCATGAATGTGATAATGCAGGGTGTTGAAAGGTGCCAAAGCAAGCAAACAAACAAACAAAAAACCAGCAAGAACCACAACACAATCTACAAATGTCTGCATGGAGAGAGTCTCCTCCATGAATGTGGAAGAGGTCTATTTATCCTGGGAGACACCTGGCCCAGGTGTTTCCCATGAAGCTGACGACCCTCCCAACTCCGCCCAAAACAAGAACAAAGACAGAATACAGCAGACAGAGTGGGAGGGTCGTCACATCGAAATAGAAACGCATACTGTTTGTTCTGTGTGTCACTGCATGGAACCCAAACGTGGCTCATCTTCCTCCCTGACACGTCCTCGTTTCACCGAGAGGGAGGTGACATCGTACCTAAACTAAAACAAGAAGAGGTGTTCTGACAGTACTCTTTTAGACACTGTGGCTCTTAAGGGGCTAAACGATGATTTATCACCTTCCTCGTTTCTATTTTTTTTGTGGGGGAGTTTATGTTTCTCCGGACTTTCACAGACACTCAAATATCACCTATGTATATTTTGACATAAGGGCTCATGTGCAGACCCAGATGAAGACACGAGAGGCAGATGGTTTGAGTGTTTGATATTTATTAGTACCAAAAGGGGTAGGCAAGAGAATAGTCGTGGACAGGCAACAGGTCAAAACCAGATCAGAGTCCAGGAGGTACAGAGTGGCAGACAGGCTCGAGGTCAAAACCAGATCAGAGTCCAGGAGGTACAGAGTGGCAGACAGGCTCGAGGTCAAAACCAGATCAGAGTCCAGGAGGTACAGAGTGGCAGACAGGCTCGAGGTCAAAACCAGATCAGAGTCCAGGAGGTACAGAGTGGCAGACAGGCTCGAGGTCAAAACCAGATCAGAGTCCAGGAGGTACAGAGTGGCAGACAGGCTCAAGGTCAGGGAAGGCAGGCCGACCGTGTACAGAGTCCAGAAAAGAGGCAAGGGTCAAAACCGGGAGGACTAGCAAAAGAGAGAATAGCAAAAGCAGGAGCACAGGGAAAACATGCTGGTTGACTTGAAACAGACAAGACAGGAAACACAGGGATAAATACACTGGTACAGAGAGATAGGAAACACAGGGATAAATACACTGGTACAGAGAGACAGGAAACACAGGGATAAATACACTGGCACAGAGAGACAGGAAACACAGGGATAAATACACTGGTACAGAGAGACAGGAAACACAGGGATAAATACACTGGTACAGAGAGACAGGAAACACAGGGATAAATACACTGGTACAGAGCGACAGGAAACACAGGGATAAATACACTGGTACAGAGAGACAGGAAACACAGGGATGAATACACTGGCCCAGAGAGACAGGAAACACAGGGATAAATACACTGGCACAGAGAGACAGGAAACGCAGGGATAAATACACTGGTACAGAGAGACAGGAACACAGGGATGAATACACTGGCCCAGAGAGACAGGAAACACAGGGATAAATACACTGGCACAGAGAGACAGGAAACACAATGATAAATACACTGCTACAGAGAGACAGGAAACACAGGGATAAATACACTGGTACAGAGAGACAGGAAACACAGGGATAAATACACTGGTACAGAGAGACAGGAAACACAGGGATAAATATACTGGTACAGAGAGACAGGAAACACAGGGATAAATACACTGGTACAGAGAGACAGGAAACACAGGGATAAATACACTGGCACAGAGAGACAGGAAACACATGGATAAATACACTGGCACAGAGAGACAGGAAACACAGGGATAAATACACTGGTACAGAGAGACAGGAAACACAGGGATAAATACACTGGTACAGAGAGACAGGAAACACAGGGATAAATACACTGGTATAGAGAGACAAGAAACACAAATAAATAGAAATAAAAGCTGAGTTCAGGTCAGTCTGAGGACGACGTCAGTCACCTGTTGGCATCAATGGGCCACTAGGCTAGAAATAAATAGAAATAAGAGCTGAGTTCAGGTCAGTCTGAGGACGACGTCAGTCACCTGTTGGCATCAATGGGCCACTAGGCTAGAAATAAATAGAAATAAGAGCTGAGTGCAGGTCAGTCTGAGGACGACGTCAGTCACCTGTTGGCATCAATGGGCCACTAGGCTAGAAATAAATAGAAATAAGAGCTGAGTGCAGGTCAGTCTGAGGACGACGTCAGTCACCTGTTGGCATCAATGGGCCACTAGGCTAGAAATAAATAGAAATAAGAGCTGAGTTCAGGTCAGTCTGAGGACGACGTCAGTCACCTGTTGGCATCAATGGGCCACTAGGCTAGAAATAAATAGAAATAAGAGCTGAGTTCAGGTCAGTCTGAGGACGACGTCAGTCACCTGTTGGCATCAATGGGCCACTAGGCTAGAAATAAATAGAAATAAGAGCTGAGTTCAGGTCAGTCTGAGGACGACGTCAGTCACCTGTTGGCATCAATGGGCCACTAGGCTAGAAATAAATAGAAATAAGAGCTGAGTTCAGGTCAGTCTGAGGACGACGTCAGTCACCTGTTGGCATCAATGGGCCACTAGGCTAGAAATAAATAGAAATAAGAGCTGAGTTCAGGTCAGTCTGAGGACGACGTCAGTCACCTGTTGGCATCAATGGGCCACTAGGCTAGAAATAAATAGAAATAAGAGCTGAGTTCAGGTCAGTCTGAGGACGACGTCAGTCACCTGTTGGCATCAATGGGCCACTAGGCTAGAAATAAATAGAAATAAGAGCTGAGTGCAGGTCAGTCTGAGGACGACGTCAGTCACCTGTTGGCATCAATGGGCCACTAGGCTAGAAATAAATAGAAATAAGAGCTGAGTGCAGGTCAGTCTGAGGACGACGTCAGTCACCTGTTGGCATCAATGGGCCACTAGGCTAGAAATAAATAGAAATAAGAGCTGAGTTCAGGTCAGTCTGAGGACGACGTCAGTCACCTGTTGGCATCAATGGGCCACTAGGCTAGAAATAAATAGAAATAAGAGCTGAGTGCAGGTCAGTCTGAGGACGACGTCAGTCACCTGTTGGCATCAATGGGCCACTAGGCTAGAAATAAATAGAAATAAGAGCTGAGTGCAGGTCAGTCTGAGGACGACGTCAGTCACCTGTTGGCATCAATGGGCCACTAGGCTAGAAATAAATAGAAATAAGAGCTGAGTTCAGGTCAGTCTGAGGACGACGTCAGTCACCTGTTGGCATCAATGGGCCACTAGGCTAGAAATAAATAGAAATAAGAGCTGAGTTCAGGTCAGTCTGAGGACGACGTCAGTCACCTGTTGGCATCAATGGGCCACTAGGCTAGAAATAAATAGAAATAAGAGCTGAGTTCAGGTCAGTCTGAGGACGACGTCAGTCACCTGTTGGCATCAATGGGCCACTAGGCTAGAAATAAATAGAAATAAGAGCTGAGTTCAGGTCAGTCTGAGGACGACGTCAGTCACCTGTTGGCATCAATGGGCCACTAGGCTAGAAATAAATAGAAATAAGAGCTGAGTTCAGGTCAGTCTGAGGACGACGTCAGTCACCTGTTGGCATCAATGCATTAAAGTGGGCAAAAATAGATACATCTTTGTCTTTTTTTATTGTTGTCCTTTTTTTTAACCTAAAATGAGTCCTTTTTGTCAGTGTTTCTTGGTTAAACCATTCTCGTGATTTTTTGTCGGTGTTGTTGAGCACTCAACCCTCCTTTTACTTTGATGGCTGACGTGCGAAGGTCCACCTGAACTCATCCATCCAGGATACTTGACTTTTACAAACATGTATCAGATCTACGTCAAGGACACCGAGATCATGATCCCACTTCCTTTAAGCATTTACTGTGACATGATAAAAGGACGGAAGGCTCTAAATGTGGTAAAACGCTTGAGAGTGCTGCTGTATTAGATACGGGGATGAGTCCCAAATGCCCCCCTGTTCCCTATATAGTGCACTACTGTTGACCAGAGCCCCATATAGGGCCTAGGGCGCCATTTGGGATGTAGCCGTGGTGCTGTAGTGAGTAGTCTGTCTGGTGTAGTTTCATCCTCAGACTGGTCAGGATACATACTGTATAGGAGGGTTTTGACTCACTCTGGTCTGCAGCCACTATGTACTGCAGTGTTGGAGTCACTCTGGTCTGCGATCACTATGTACTGCAGTGTTGGAGTCACTCTGGTCTGCAGCCACTATGTACAGCAGTGTTGGAGTCACTCTGGTCTGCGATCACTATGTACTACAGTGTTGGAGTCACTCTGGTCTGCAGCCACTATGTACTGCAGTGTTGGAGTCACTCTGGTCTGCGACCACTATGTACAGCAGCGTTGGAGTCACTCTGGTGTGCGACCACTATGTACTGCAGTGTTGGAGTTACTCTGGTCTGCAGCCACTATGTACTGCAGTGTTGGAGTCACTCTGGTCTGCAGCCACTATGTACTGCAGCGTTGGAGTCACTCTGGTCTGCGACCACTATGTACTGCAGTGTTGGAGTCACTCTGGTCTGCAGCCACTATGTACTGCAGTGTTGGAGTCACTCTGGTCTGCAGCCACTATGTACTGCAGCGTTGGAGTCACTCTGGTCTGCGACCACTATGTACTGCAGTGTTGGAGTCACTCTGGTCTGCAGCCACTATGTACTGCAGTGTTGGAGTCACTCTGGTCTGCGACCACTATGTACAGCAGTGTTGGAGTCACTCTGGTCTGCAGCCACTATGTACTGCAGTGTTGGAGTCACTCGGTCTGCAGCCACTATGTACTGCAGTGTTAGAGTCACTCTGGTCTGCAGCCACTATGTACAGCAGTGTTGGAGTCACTCTGGTCTGCGACCACTATGTACAGCAGTGTTGGAGTCACTCTGGTGTGCGACCAGCTACTAACCAGGTAAGGAAGACATGCCGACTGCATCTAGATCCACATAGACCCAAGCTACGGCTCCAAGCTATGGCTCAGCACCAGGTCTACATAGACCCAAGCTATGGCTCCAAGCTACGGCTCATCACCAGATCTACAAAGACCCAAGCTACGGCTCCAAGCTACGATTCAGCACCAGATTGACATAGACCCAAGCTATGGCTCCAAGCTACGGCTCAGCACCAGATCTACATAGACCCAAGCTACGGCTCCAAGCTACGGCTCCAAGCTACTTTTCAGCACCAGATCTACAAAGACCCAAGCTACGGCTCCAAGTTACGGCTCAGCACCAGATCTACATAGACCCAAGCTACGACTCCAAGCTACGGCTCAGCACCAGATCTACATAGACCCAAGCTACGACTCCAAGCTACGGCTCAGCACCAGATCTACAAAGACCCAAGCTATGGCTCCAAGCTACGGCTCAGCACCAGATCTACAAAGACCCAAGCTATGGCTCCAAGCTACGGCTCAGCACCAGATCTACAAAGACCCAAGCTACGGCTCCAAGCTACAGCTCCAAGCTACGGCTCAGCACCAGATCTACATAGACCCAAGCTACGACTCCAAGCTAGTCTCTCCTATAAGCTCAACAGTAATGGGTCGTTTCTGTCATTTATCTCGATCAAGCTCACCTAAATATTATTATTTTTTGCCTGTTTCTGCACTTGCAAATCTTTCTGAAAATGTGATGTGCAACTGTCCAGCTCAGCTGCGGATTCCTTTAACACTTCAGCGCGTGATATTATTCTATAGATCATGTGTTGCTCTCCAGTGGGGTGTATGTTCCGGGATTCCTCCCGATGGCACTTCATCAATAAGTGCATCGATGACGTCGTCCCCACAGTGACTGTACGTACATACCCCAACCAGAAGCCATGGATTACAGGCAACATCCGCACTAAAAGGGTAGAGCTGCTGCTTTCAAGGAGCGGGACTCTAACCCGTAAGTTTATTAGAAATCCCGCTATGCCCTCCGACGAACCATCAAACAGGCAAAGCGTCAATATAGGACTAAGATCGAGTCGTACCACACCGGCTCTGACGCTCATCAGATGTGGCAGGGCTTGCAAACTATTACAGACTACAAAGGGAAGCACAGCCGAGAGCTGCCCAGTGAAACGAGCCTCCCAGACGAGCTAAATTACTTCTTTACTCGCTTTGAGGCAAATATCACTGAAACATGCATGAGAGCACCAGTTGTTTCGGAAGACTGTGTGATCACGCTCTCCGCAGCCGATGTGAGTAAGACCTTTAAACAGGTCAACATTCATATGGCCGCAGGGCCAGACGGATTACCAGGACGTGTACTCCGAGCATGTGCTGACCAACTGGCAAGTGTCTTCACTGATATTTTCAACCTTTCCCTGTCTGAGTCTGTAATACCAACATGTTTCAAGCAGACCACCATACTCCATGTGCCCAAGAACACAAAGGTAACCTGGTAATTGAGGTAACTATGCGAAGATAATAACAGAGAGTAACAGCAGTGTAAAAGAGGGAGGGTGGCTGGAGTCTTTGACAATTTTTAGTGCTTTTCTCTGACGCCTGGAATAGAGATCTTGGATGGCAGGAAGCTTGCCAGGTCTCTGACCTCCCTATAGGCTGTCTCGTCGTTGTCGGTGATCAGGCCTACCACTGTTGTGTCATCGGCAAACTTAATGATGGCGTTGCTTCTACACCTAAATTATTTGGGGTTTTAGGCTGGGTTTCTGTACAGCACTTTGATAGATCAGCTGATGTATGTAA
This sequence comes from Oncorhynchus clarkii lewisi, assembly GCF_045791955.1. NCBI lineage: Eukaryota > Metazoa > Chordata > Actinopteri > Salmoniformes > Salmonidae > Oncorhynchus > Oncorhynchus clarkii. The sequence continues at coordinate 29,668 of NW_027258991.1, read as the reverse complement.
GAAGGGCTATATAAATAAATTTGATTTGATTTGGAGTCGTGCCTACCATGCAATCATGAGTGAACAGGGAATATAGGAGGGGGCTGAGCACGTACCACTGAGAGGCCCCCCGTGTTCAGGATCAGCGTGGCAGATGTGTTGTTACCTACTCTTACTATCTGGAGGCGGCCCGTCAGGAAGTCCAGGATCCAGTTGCAGAGGGAAGTGTTAAGTCCCAGGGTCCTTAACTTAGTGATGAGCTTTGAGGGCACTATGGTGTTGAACACTGAGCTGTAGTCAATGAATAGCATTCTCACATAGGTGTTCCTTTTGTTCAGGTGGGAAAGGGCAGTGTGGAGTGCAATAGAGATCACATCTTCTGTGAATCTGTTGGGGCGGTATGCAAATTGGAGTGGGTCTAGGGTTTCTGGGATAATGGTGTTGATGTGAGCCATGACCAGCCTTTCAAAGCACTGCATGGCTACAGACGTGAGTGCTACGTGTCGGTAGTCATTTAGGCAGGTTGCCTTAGTGTTCTAGAGCACATGGACTGTGGTGGTCTGCTTGAAACATGTTGGTAGTTCCCGCACTTTGACTCTGTACCGGTACCCCCTGTATATAGCCTCCACATTGACTCTCTACCGTAACACCCTGTATATAGTCTCCACATTGACTCTGTACCGTAACACCCTGTATATAGTCTCCACATTGACTCTGTACCGTAACCCCCTGTATATAGCCTCCCCATTGACTCTGTACCGTAACCCCCTGTATATAGCCTCCACATTGACTCTGTACCGGTACCCCCTGTATATAGCCTCCACTGACTCTGTACCGGTTCCCCCTGTATATAGCCTCCACATTGACTCGGTACCGGTACCCCCTGTATATAGCCTCCACATAGTCTCCACATTGACTCTGTACCGTAAAACCCTGTATATAGCCTCCACATTGACTCTCTACCGTAACACCCTGTATATAGTCTCCACATTGACTCTGTACCGTAACACCCTGTATATAGCCTCCACATTGACTCTGTACCGTAACCCCCTGTATATAGCCTCCACATTGACTCTGTACCGGTACCCCTGTATATAGCCTCCACTGACTCTGTACCAGTACCCCCTGTATATAGCCTCCACATTGACTCTGTACCGGAACCCCCTGTATATAGCCTCCACATTGACTCTGTACCGGTACCCCCTGTATATAGCTTCCACATAGTCTCCACATTGACTCTGTACCGTAAAACCCTGTATATAGCCTCCACATTGACTCTGTACCGGTACCCCCTGTATATAGTCTCCACATTGACTCTGTACCGTAAAACCCTGCATATAGCCTCCACATTGACTCTATACCGTAAAACCCTGTATATAGCCTCCACATTGACTCTGTACCGTAAAACCCTGTATATAGCCTCCACATGGACTCTGTACCGGTACCCCCTGTATATAGCCTCCACATTGACTCTGTACCGGTACCCCCTGTATATAGTCTCCACATTGACTCTGTACCGTAAAACCCTGTATATAGCCTCCACATTGACTCTATACCGTAACACACTGTATATAGCCTCCACATTGACTCTGTACCGTAAAACCCTGTATATAGCCTCCACATTGACTCGGTACCGGCACCCCCTGTATATAGCCTCCACATAGTCTCCACATTGACTCTGTACCGTAAAACCCTGTATATAGCCTCCACATTGACTCTGTACCGGTACCCCTTGTATATAGCCTCCACATTGACTCTGTACCGGTACCCCCTGTATATAGCCTCCACATTGACTCTGTACCGGTACCCCCTGTATATAGCCTCCACATTGACTCTGTACTGGTACCCCCTGTATATAGCCTCCACATTGACTCTGTACTGGTACCCCCTGTATATAGCCTCCACATTTACTCTGTACCGGTACCCCCTGTATATAGCCTCCACATAGTCTCCACATTGACTCTGTACCGGTACCCCCTGTATATAGCCTCCACATTGACTCTATACCGTAACACACTGTATATAGCCTCCACATTGACTCTGTACCGTAAAACCCTGTATATAGCCTCCACATTGACTCTGTACCGGTACCCCCTGTATATAGCCTCCACAGTGACTCTGTACCGGTACCCCCTGTATATAGCCTCCACATTGACTCTGTACCGGTACCCCCTGTATATAGTCTCCACATTGACTCTGTAGGTAAGTATTTCACGGTAAGGTCTACTACACCTGTTGTATTTGGCGCGTGTGACAAATAACATTTGATTTGATTTGATACATGCCTGTAAGTGTGTCTGCACAGTCCATTTACTCAACCGTCCTCTCAATTATTTAAGTCATCAAACGTGAGCTGCTGCAGGAAATCACCACGTAAGAGATTTAAGTCTAATTTTCTTGTGTGCTTGTAGCAGCACCTAGCTAATGGAAGTCTGGAGTCTTGGGGCCTGGGGGGGTGGGAGGTGGTGGCAGGAGGCTGGGCTGGGTTGGGGCTGGGCTGGGTTGGGTCTGCGGGGCACTAAAGTGGTGCTACTGAAGGGTCTGCCTCACTTTCTCTTCCGTTGGTGTCCTCAGAGTCATCAGGCTTCCGTTTGCGAGTGTCTGTGTGTCTGCGAGACGAGGTCCATATCTGCATTTTAAAGTAGTGACTTGTGGAGATGTGTTTATGTTTCCCCTGTGGTGTTATAATGGTATGAACGGAGGAGAGAGGAAACATCAACACATTCAAACATCCAATGCTGTTCTTTAGGGGTCCGTAAGTGTGTGTGTGTATGTCTCTGTGCCCGCTTCCGAGTGCGTGTGTGTGTGTGTGTCTCTGTGCCCGCTTCCGAGTGTGTGTGTGTGTGTGTCTCTGTGCCCGCTTCCGAGTGTGTGTGCGAGTGCGTGTGGGTGTGTACGTGAAAGGTGTGGTGTCGATCGAGTGTCGGAAGCCTGAAGTATCCCATTCCTCTTTGCTAGCTGGCTGGCTGGTTCCTCTATGTTTGCTGGCTGGCTGGCTGGTTCCTCTATGTTCGCTGGCTGGTTCCTCTCTTCTAGCTGGCTGGCTGGTCCCTCTCTGCTGTCTGTCTGGTTCCTCTCTGCTGTCTGGCTGGCTGGTTCCTCTCTTCTAGCTGTCTGGCTGGTTCCTCTCTGCTGTCTGGCTGGCTGGTTCCTCTCTGCTAGCTGGCTGGATGGTTTCTCTCTGCTGTCTGGCTGGTTCCTCTCTGCTGTCTGGCTGGCTGGTTCCTCTCTGCTGGCTGGCTGGCTGGTTCCTCTCTGCTGTCTGGCTGGTTCCTCTCTGCTGTCTGGCTGGTTCCCCTCTCTGCTGTCTGGCTGGTTCCTCTCTGCTGTCTGGCTGGCTGGTTCCTCTCTGCTAGTTGGCTGGCTGGTTCCTCTCTGCTGTCTGGCTGGTTCCTCTCTGCTGTCTGTCTGGCTGGTTCATCTCTGCTGTTTGTCTGGCTGGTCCCTCTCTGCTGTCTGGCTGGCTGGTCCCTCTCTGCTGTCTGGCTGGCTGGTTCCTCTCTGCTGTCTGGCTGGCTGGTTCCTCTCTGCTGTCTGTCTGGCTGGTTCCTCTCTGCTGTCTGTCTGGCTGGTTCCTCTCTGCTGTCTGGCTGGCTGGTTCCTCTCTGCTGTCTGTCTGTCTGGTTCCTCTCTGCTAGCTGGCTGGTTCCTCTCTGTTGTCTGGCTGGTTCCTCTCTGCTGTCTGGCTGTTTCCTCTCTGCTGTCTGGCTGGTTCCTCTCTGCTGTCTGGCTGGTTCCTCTCTGCTGTCTGGCTGTTTCCTCTCTGTTAGCTGTCTGGCTGGTTCCTCTCTTTGACAAACCTGGACAATATTACATGTAGATGTTATTACATTAACTTAAATGTATTTCAGGCAAATTATGTATTTGGAAGCAGCTGGTCTAGGTAAAGTTATTTACAATCTAGTTGCATCCAGACATCAACAGAGCTAGGTTTCATCGCTCTCCATCTACAGCACAATGCAAGCTGGTTAACCCTAACTACCGTTCCTCCATCATATCCCTCCTTCATCCATCCCCTGTCTCTTTGTTTCCACAGCGTCCATGGTTTCTTAACAAGAGAATGAGGGACAGTCTGTGGAACAGCAAAGTGCCTGACAGGTTAGCGAGGTGATTCTGCTGACGAGGCAGAGTAGGGGTAGATTTGGGCCCTGGTCATTTGTCCACGTCAGGGAGAGAGAATGGAGGAGAAGCAGGCTGGTCGAGGCTGCGACATTGAGAGTGGGTAGGTATTTAACCGTGCTGTCTACTGCTGCTCTGTACTCTACTGTACTCTACTGTACTGTACTCTACTGTCCTCTACTCTACTGTCCTCTACTCTACTGTCCTCTACTCTACTGTTCTCTACTGTACTCTACTCTACTGTACTCTACTGTACTCTACTGTACTCTACCGTACTCTACTGTACTGTCCTCTACTCTACTGTCCTCTACTCTACTGTACTCTACTATACTCTACTCTACTGCCCTCTACTCTACTCTACTCTACTGTCCTCTACTCTACTCTACTGTACTCTACTGTACTCTACTCTACTGTACTCTACTCTACTGTACTCTACTGTCCTCTACTATACTGTACTCTACTGTACTCTACTCTACTGTACTCTACTGTACTCTACTCTACTGTACTCTACTCTACTGTCCTCTACTGTACTCTACTGTACTCTACTCTACTGTACTCTACTCTACTGTACTCTACTGTACTCTACTGTACTCTACTCTACTGTACGCTACTGTACTCTACTCTACTCTACTCTACTGTCCTCTACTCTACTGTCCTCTACTCTACTGTACTCTACTCTACTGTACTCTACTCTACTGTACTCTACTGTTCTCTACTCTACTGTACTCTACTGTACTCTACTCTACTGTACTCTACTCTACTGTCCTCTACTCTACTGTACTCTACTGTACTCTACTCTACTGTCCTCTACTCTACTCTACTCTACTCTACTGTACTGTACTGTACTCTACTCTACTCTACTCTACTGTAATCTACTCTACTCTACTGTCCTCTACTCTATTCTACTCTACTCTACTCTACTCTACTGTCCTCTACTCTACTGTACTGTACTATACTCTACTCTACTCTACTCTACTGTACTCTACTCTACTCTACTCTACTCTACTCTACTCTACTGTCCTCTACTCTACTCTACTCTACTCTACTGTCCTCTACTCTACTCTACTGTCCTCTACTCTACTGTCCTATACTCTACTCTACTGTCCTCTACTCTACTGTACTCTACTCTACTCTACTGTCCTCTACTCTACTCTACTCTACTGTCCTCTACTCTACTCTACTGTCCTCTACTCTACTCTACTGTCCTCTACTCTACTCTACTCTACTGTACTGTACTCTACTCTACTGTACTCTACTCTAATGTCCTCTACTGTACTCTACTGTCCTCCACTCTATTGTACTGTACTCTACTGTACTCTACTCTACTGTCCTCTACTCTACTCAACTGTACTCTACTGTACTCTACTCTACTATACTCTACTGTACTCTACTGTCCTCTACTGTCCTCTACTCTACTGTACTCTACTGTACTCTACTCTACTGTACTCTACTGTACTCTACTGTCCTCTACTGTCCTCTACTCTACTGTACTCTACTGTACTCTACTCTACTGTCCTCTACTCTACTGTACTGTACTGTACTCTACTCTACTCTACTCTACTGTACTGTACTCTACTCTACTCTACTCTACTCTACTCTACTCTACTGTACTCTACTCTACTCTACTCTACTCTACTGTCCTCTACTCTATTCTACTCTACTCTACTCTACTGTCCTCTACTCTACTGTACTGTACTCTACACTACTGTCCTCTACTCTACTGTCCTCTACTCTACTGTACTCTACTCTACCCTACTGTCCTCTACTCTACTCTACTGTCCTCTACTCTACTGTCCTCTACTCTACTGTCCTCTACTCTACTGTCCTCTACTCTACTCTACTGTCCTCTACTCTACTGTCCTCTACTCTACTGTCCTATACTCTACACTACTGTCCTCTACTCTACTGTCCTCTACTCTACTGTACTCTACTCTACCCTACTGTCCTCTACTCTACACTACTGTCCTCTACTCTACTCTACTGTCCTCTACACTACTCTACTCTACTGTACTGTACTCTACTCTACTGTACTCTACTCTACTGTCCTCTACTGTACTCTACTGTCCTCCACTCTATTGTACTGTACTCTACTGTACTCTACTCTACTGTCCTCTACTCTACTCAACTGTACTCTACTGTACTCTACTCTACTGTACTCTACTGTACTCTACTGTCCTCTACTCTACTGTACTCTACTGTACTCTACTCTACTGTACTCTACTCTACTGTCCTCTACTCTACTGTACTGTACTCTACTCTACTGTACTCTACTCTACTCTACTGTCCTCTACTCTATTCTACTCTACTCTACTCTACTCTACTGTCCTCTACTCTACTGTACTGTACTCTACTCTACTCTACTCTACTCTACTCTACTCTACTGTCCTCTACTCTACTCTACTCTACTCTACTGTCCTCTACTCTACTGTCCTCTACTCTACTGTCCTCTACTCTACTCTACTCTACTGTCCTCTACTCTACTCTACTCTACTCTACTCTACTATACTCTACTGTACTGTACTCTACTGTACTCTACTCTACTGTCCTCTACTCTACTCAACTGTACTCTACTGTACTCTACTCTACTGTCCTCTACTCTACTGTCCTCTACTCTACTGTACTCTACTCTACTGTACTCTACTCTACTGTACTCTACTGTTCTCTACTCTACTGTACTCTACTGTACTCTACTCTACTGTACTCTACTCTACTGTCCTCTACTCTACTGTACTCTACTGTACTCTACTCTACTGTCCTCTACTCTACTCTACTCTACTCTACTGTACTGTACTCTACTCTACTCTACTCTACTCTACTGTAATCTACTCTACTCTACTGTCCTCTACTCTATTCTACTCTACTCTACTCTACTCTACTGTCCTCTACTCTACTGTACTGTACTATACTCTACTCTACTCTACTCTACTGTACTCTACTCTACTCTACTCTACTCTACTCTACTGTCCTCTACTCTACTCTACTCTACTCTACTGTCCTCTACTCTACTCTACTGTCCTCTACTCTACTGTCCTATACTCTACTCTACTGTCCTCTACTCTACTGTACTCTACTCTACTCTACTGTCCTCTACTCTACTCTACTCTACTGTCCTCTACTCTACTGTCCTCTACTCTACTCTACTGTCCTCTACTCTACTCTACTCTACTGTACTGTACTCTACTCTACTGTACTCTACTCTAATGTCCTCTACTGTACTCTACTGTCCTCCACTCTATTGCACTGTACTCTACTGTACTCTACTCTACTGTCCTCTACTCTACTCAACTGTACTCTACTGTACTCTACTCTACTATACTCTACTGTACTCTACTGTCCTCTACCTTCCTCTACTCTACTGTACTCTACTGTACTCTACTCTACTGTACTCTACTGTACTCTACTGTCCTCTACTGTCCTCTACTCTACTGTACTCTACTGTACTCTACTCTACTGTCCTCTACTCTACTGTACTGTACTGTACTCTACTCTACTCTACTCTACTGTACTGTACTCTACTCTACTCTACTCTACTCTACTCTACTGTACTCTACTCTACTCTACTCTACTCTACTGTCCTCTACTCTATTCTACTCTATTCTACTCTACTGTCCTCTACTCTACTGTACTGTACTCTACACTACTGTCCTCTACTCTACTGTCCTCTACTCTACTGTACTCTACTCTACCCTACTGTCCTCTACTCTACTCTACTGTCCTCTACTCTACTGTCCTCTACTCTACTGTCCTCTACTCTACTGTCCTCTACTCTACTCTACTGTCCTCTACTCTACTGTCCTCTACTCTACTGTCCTATACTCTACACTACTGTCCTCTACTCTACTGTCCTCTACTCTACTGTACTCTACTCTACCCTACTGTCCTCTACTCTACACTACTGTCCTCTACTCTACTCTACTGTCCTCTACTCTACTCTACTCTACTGTACTGTACTCTACTCTACTGTACTCTACTCTACTGTCCTCTACTGTACTCTACTGTCCTCCACTCTATTGTACTGTACTCTACTGTACTCTACTCTACTGTCCTCTACTCTACTCAACTGTACTCTACTGTACTCTACTCTACTGTACTCTACTGTACTCTACTGTCCTCTACTCTACTGTACTCTACTGTACTCTACTCTACTGTACTCTACTCTACTGTCCTCTACTCTACTGTACTGTACTCTACTCTACTGTACTCTACTCTACTCTACTGTCCTCTACTCTATTCTACTCTACTCTACTCTACTCTACTGTCCTCTACTCTACTGTACTGTACTGTACTCTACTCTACTCTACTCTACTCTACTCTACTCTACTCTACTCTACTGTCCTCTACTCTACTCTACTCTACTCTACTGTCCTCTACTCTACTGTCCTCTACTCTACTCTACTGTCCTCTACTCTACTCTACTCTACTATACTCTACTGTACTGTACTCTACTGTACTCTACTCTACTGTCCTCTACTCTACTCAACTGTACTCTACTGTACTCTACTCTACTGTCCTCTACTCTACTCTACTGTCCTCTACGCTACTGTACTCTACTGTCCTCTACTGTACTCTACTGTCCTCCACTCTATTGTACTGTACTCTACTGTACTCTACTCTACTGTCCTCTACTCTACTCAACTGTACTCTACTGTACTCTACTCTACTGTCCTCTACTCTACTCTACTGTCCTCTACGCTACTGTACTCTACTGTCCTCTACTCTACTCTACTCTACTGTCCTCTACTCTACTCTACTGTCCTCTACTCTACTGTCCTCTACTCTACAGTACTCTACTGTCCTCTACTCTACTGTACTCTACTCTACTGTCCTCTACTGTACTGTCCTCTACTGTCCTCTACTGTACTCTACTCTACTTTCCTCTACTCTACTGTCCTCTACTGTACTCTACTCTACTCTACTCCACTCTACTGTCCTCTACTGTACTGTCCTCTACTGTCCTCTACTGTACTCTACTCTACTGTCCTCTACTCTACTGTACTCTACTGTAACGTACTCTACAGCACTGTCCTCTACTGTCCTCTGCTGTACTCTACTCTACTGTCCTCTACTCTACTGTCCTCTACTCTCCTCTGCTGTCCTCTACTGTCATCTGCTGTACTCTACTCTACTCTACTGTCCTCTACTCTACTGTCCTCTACTGTCCTCTACTGTACTCTACTGTACTGTCCTCTACTCTATTCTACTCTACTCTACTCTACTCTAATGTCCTCTACTCTACTGTACTGTACTGTACTCTACTCTACTCTACTCTACTCTACTCTACTCTACTCTACTGTCCTCTACTCTACTCTACTCTACTCTACTCTACTCTACTCTACTCTACTGTCCTCTACTCTACTGTCCTCTACTCTACTGTCCTATACTCTACTCTACTGTCCTCTACTCTACTGTCCTCTACTCTACTGTACTCTACTCTACCCTACTGTCCTCTACTCTACTCTACTGTCCTCTACTCTACTGTCCTCTACTCTACTCTACTCTACTGTCCTCTACTCTACTCTACTGTCCTCTACTCTACTCTACTCTACTATACTCTACTGTACTGTACTCTACTGTACTCTACTCTACTGTCCTCTACTCTACTCAACTGTACTCTACTGTCCTCTACTCTACTCTACTGTCCTCTACGCTACTGTACTCTACTGTCCTCTACTGTACTCTACTGTCCTCCACTCTATTGTACTGTACTCTACTGTACTCTACTCTACTGTCCTCTACTCTACTCAACTGTACTCTACTGTACTCTACTCTACTGTCCTCTACTCTACTCTACTGTCCTCTACGCTACTGTACTCTACTGTCCTCTACTCTACTCTACTCTACTCTACTGTCCTCTACTCTACTCTACTGTCCTCTACTCTACTGTCCTCTACTCTACAGTACTCTACTGTCCTCTACTCTACTGTACTCTACTCTACTGTCCTCTACTGTACTGTCCTCTACTGTCCGCTACTGTACTCTACTCTACTGTCCTCTACTGTACTCTACTCTACTCTACTCCACTCTACTGTCCTCTACTGTACTGTCCTCTACTGTCCTCTACTGTACTCTACTCTACTGTCCTCTACTCTACTGTACTCTACTGTAATGTACTCTACAGCACTGTCCTCTACTGTCCTCTGCTGTACTCTACTCTACTGTCCTCTACTCTACTGTCCTCTACTGTCCTCTGCTGTCCTCTACTGTCATCTGCTGTACTCTACTCTACTCTACTGTCCTCTACTGTCCTCTACTGTCCTCTACTCTACAGTACTCTACTGTCCTCTACTCTACTGTACTCTACTCTACTGTCCTCTACTGTACTGTCCTCTACTGTCCTCTACTGTACTCTACTCTACTGTCCTCTACTCTACTGTCCTCTACTGTACTCTACTCTACTCTACTCCACTCTACTGTCCTCTACTGTACTGTCCTCTACTGTCCTCTACTGTACTCTACTCTACTGTCCTCTACTCTACTGTACTCTACTGTAACGTACTCTACAGCACTGTCCTCTACTGTCCTCTGCTGTACTCTACTCTACTGTCCTCTACTCTACTGTCCTCTACTCTCCTCTGCTGTCCTCTACTGTCATCTGCTGTACTCTACTCTACTCTACTGTCCTCTACTCTACTGTCCTCTACTGTCCTCTACTGTACTCTACTGTACTGTCCTCTACTCTATTCTACTCTACTCTACTCTACTCTAATGTCCTCTACTCTACTGTACTGTACTGTACTCTACTCTACTCTACTCTACTCTACTCTACTCTACTCTACTCTACTCTACTGTCCTCTACTCTACTCTACTCTACTCTACTCTACTCTACTCTACTCTACTGTCCTCTACTCTACTGTCCTCTACTCTACTGTCCTATACTCTACTCTACTGTCCTCTACTCTACTGTCCTCTACTCTACTGTACTCTACTCTACCCTACTGTCCTCTACTCTACTCTACTGTCCTCTACTCTACTGTCCTCTACTCTACTCTACTCTACTGTCCTCTACTCTACTCTACTGTCCTCTACTCTACTCTACTCTACTATACTCTACTGTACTGTACTCTACTGTAGTCTACTCTACTGTCCTCTACTCTACTCAACTGTACTCTACTGTCCTCTACTCTACTCTACTGTCCTCTACGCTACTGTACTCTACTGTCCTCTACTGTACTCTACTGTCCTCCACTCTATTGTACTGTACTCTACTGTACTCTACTCTACTGTCCTCTACTCTACTCAACTGTACTCTACTGTACTCTACTCTACTGTCCTCTACTCTACTCTACTGTCCTCTACGCTACTGTACTCTACTGTCCTCTACTCTACTCTACTCTACTCTACTCTACTGTCCTCTACTCTACTCTACTGTCCTCTACTCTACTGTCCTCTACTCTACAGTACTCTACTGTCCTCTACTCTACTGTACTCTACTCTACTGTCCTCTACTGTACTGTCCTCTACTGTCCGCTACTGTACTCTACTCTACTGTCCTCTACTGTACTCTACTCTACTCTACTCCACTCTACTGTCCTCTACTGTACTGTCCTCTACTGTCCTCTACTGTACTCTACTCTACTGTCCTCTACTCTACTGTACTCTACTGTAATGTACTCTACAGCACTGTCCTCTACTGTCCTCTGCTGTACTCTACTCTACTGTCCTCTACTGTCCTCTGCTGTCCTCTACTGTCATCTGCTGTACTCTACTCTACTCTACTGTCCTCTACTGTCCTCTACTGTACTCTACTGTACTGTCCTCTACTGTCCTCTGCTGTACTCTACTCTACTCTACTGTCCTCTACTCTATTGTCCTCTACTGTCCTCTGCTGTACTCTACTCTACTCTACTGTCCTCTACTCTACTGTACTCTACTGTCCTCCACTCTATTGTCCTCTACTGTCCTCTGCTGTACTCTACTCTACTCTACTGTCCTCCACTCTATTGTCCTCTACTGTCCTTTACCGTACTCTACTGTACTCTACTCTACTCTACTGTACTGTCCTCTACTTTACTGTCCTATGCTGTACTGTCCTCTATCGTACTCTACTCTACTCTACTGTACTGTCCTCTACTGTACTCTACTGTACTCTACTGTCCTCTACTCTACTGTCCTCTACTGTACTCTACTCTACCGTACTCTACTGTCCTCTACTCTACTGTACTCTACTCTACTGTCCTCTACTTTTCTCTACTGTACTCTACTGTCCTCTGCTGTACTCTACTCTACTGTCCTCTACTCTACTGTACTCTACTCTACTGTCCTCTACTTTACTCTACTGTCCTCTACTGTACTGTCCTCTACTCTACTGTCCTCTACTCTACTCTACTCTACTGTCCTCTACTGTACTCTACTCTACTGTACTGTACTCTACTGTCCTCTACTCTACTGTCCTCTACTGTACTCTACTCTACTCTACTGTACTGTACTCTACTGTCCTCTACTCTACTGTATTCTACTCTACTGTCCTCTACTGTCCTCTACTGTACTCTACTGTCCTCTACTCTACTCTACTCTACTGTCCTCTACTGTACTCTACTCTACTGTACTGTACTCTACAGTACTCTACTGTCCTCTACTCTACTGTACTCTACTCTACTGTCCTCTACTGTACTGTCCTCTACTGTCCTCTACTGTACTGTTCTCTACTGTACTCTACTCTACTCTACTCCACTCTACTGTCCTCTACTGTACTGTCCTCTACTGTCCTCTACTGTACTCTACTCTACTGTCCTCTACTCTACTGTACTCTACTGTAATGTACTCTACAGCACTGTCCTCTACTGTCCTCTGCTGTACTCTACTCTACTGTCCTCTACTCTACTGTCCTCTACTGTCCTCTGCTGTCCTCTACTGTCATCTGCTGTACTCTACTCTACTCTACTGTCCTCTACTCTACTGTCCTCTACTGTCCTCTACTGTACTCTACTGTACTGTCCTCTACTGTCCTCTGCTGTACTCTACTCTACTCTACTGTCCTCTACTCTATTGTCCTCTACTGTCCTCTGCTGTACTCTACTCTACTCTACTGTCCTCTACTCTACTGTACTCTACTGTCCTCCACTCTATTGTCCTCTACTGTCCTCTGCTGTACTCTACTCTACTCTACTGTCCTCCACTCTATTGTCCTCTACTGTCCTTTACCGTACTCTACTGTACTCTACTCTACTCTACTGTACTGTCCTCTACTTTACTGTCCTATGCTGTACTGTCCTCTATCGTACTCTACTCTACTCTACTGTACTGTCCTCTACTGTACTCTACCGTACTCTACTGTCCTCTACTCTACTGTACTCTACTCTACTGTCCTCTACTTTTCTCTACTGTACTCTACTGTCCTCTGCTGTACTGTACTCTACTCTACTGTCCTCTACTTTACTCTACTGTCCTCTACTGTACTGTCCTCTACTCTACTGTCCTCTACTCTACTCTACTCTACTGTCCTCTACTGTACTCTACTCTACTGTACTGTACTCTACTGTCCTCTACTCTACTGTCCTCTACTGTACTCTACTCTACTCTACTGTACTGTACTCTACTGTCCTCTACTCTACTGTATTCTACTCTACTGTCCTCTACTGTCCTCTACTGTACTCTACTGTCCTCTACTCTACTCTACTCTACTGTCCTCTACTGTACTCTACTCTACTGTACTGTACTCTACTGTCCTCTACTCTACTGTCCTCTACTGTACTCTACTCTACTCAACTGTACTGTACTCTACTGTCCTCTACTCTACTGTCCTCTACTGTACTCTACTCTACTCTACTGTACTGTACTCTACTGTCCTCTACTCTACTGTCCTCTACTCTACTGTCCTCTGCTGTACTCTACTCTACTGTACTCTACTCTACTGTACTCTACAGTACTCTACTGTACTCTACTCTACTATACTCTACTGCACTCTACTCTACTGTCCTCTACTGTACTCTACTCTACTGTACTCTACTGTACTGTACTCTACTCTACTGTACTCTACTGTACTGTACTGTACTCTACTCTACTGTCCTCTACTGTGCTCTACTCTACTGTACTCTACTTTACTGTCCTCTGCTGTACTCTACTGCACTCTACTCTACTCTACTGTACTCTACTCTACTGTACTCTACTGTACTCTACTCTACTCTACTCTACTGTACTCTACTGTCCTCTACTGTACTCTACTCTACTGTACTCTACTCTACGTTACTCTACTGTACTCTACTCTACTGTACTCTACTCTACTGTACTCTACTGTACTCTACTGTACTCTACTCTACTCTACTCTACTGCACTCTACTCTACTGTCCTCTACTGTACTCTACTCTACTGTACTCTACTGTACTGTACTCTACTCTACTGTCCTCTGCTGTACTCTACTCTACTGTACTCTACTCTACTGTACTCTACTGTCCTCTACTGTACTCTACTCTACTCTACTCTACTCTACTGTCCTCTACTCTACTCTACTCTACTGTCCTCTACTGTACTCTACTCTACTCTACTGTACTCTACTGTACTCTACTCTACTCTACTCTACTCTACTCTACTCTACTGTCCTCTACTGTACTCTACTCTACTCTACTGTACTCTACTGTCCTCTACTGTACTCTACTCTACTGTACTCTACTGTACTCTACTCTACTCTACTCTACTGTCCTCTACTCTACTGTCCTCTGCTGTACTCTACTCTAGGTAGAACAGCTGTTTATTACAATACAATTGGTTCAGCTGATTTCCCTCATCGTCTTCCTACGCCACGCTCATCCCTCAACCGATAGGAGGAATCGTTGTGCTATCTGACCTAAGACAATGTTGTTGTTGTTGTTGTTCCCCCCCCCCCTGAATCCTCTTGTGACAATGTTGAGACATTACCACATATTGTCTTAGCCCTCCATTATTTGCAAGAGAGAGAAGAGAACATTAATTCTGCACTAGATTTCACCGATCTAGTTTGCCATATCTTCTATTCCTGTTCAATAACCCTTATTCTCTGATTGTTTGGAGATTTATGTTATCAAAGGAGACAAGGTTGATCGGTAGAGAGCAGATCAATGGTTGGCACCCGACTAAAACACTGTGATCATTTACTAATGATATGAATTGAAATGTGTATTGACATGGGAACATCAAAAGGGCCTCTGATGATGCCTGTGATGATCAGAGGGTTGTGGTCATCTTTTATAAAACATGAAGCATTGACTCCTGCTACTCCCCCCGACACGACCCCCCCCCCGAACCTACTCCTTATTGTCACCTGTTATTCACTGTGTAATTTATTCCTTTGTGTCATTATTCACATTTTTTTTGTATAGATTTTTCTTTCTTTAAAAAAAATAAAATCTTTAACTCTGCATCGTTGGAACAAGGACCCGTTAACTTAAGTGTTTCCTGTTGTCTACGAAGCATGTGATAAAAAATAATTGGATTTGATTGGATAGCAGAGGCCACTCCTCCTAACACGACTCTTATTGGCTCCCTGGACACAGGAAAGCAACGGCTTTATTTGATTGGATAGCAGAGCCCACTCCTCCTAACACGACTCTTATTGGCTCCCTGGACACAGGAAAGCAACGGCTTTATTTGATTGGATAGCAGAGCCCACTCCTCCTAATTTCAAATTCAGTCTATGACTGCAAGCAACCAATCGACTACTATTAGGATACCTCACCCTATAAAAATGACCCTATTTTCCAGAGTCCTGACCAACCCAGCTCATAAATATTTTGTATTTTATTTAACCTTTTAACTAGGCAAGTCGGTTAAGAATAATTTCTTACCCTGGCCGAAACCTAACCCGGACAACGCTGGGCCAATTGTACGGCCGCCCTATGGGACTCCCTTACAACCCAATCTGTCTTCAGACAGGGTTGTTAAGGGCGAGTATAGAGGTGTCTCCAGACAGGGTTGTTAAGGGCGAGTATAGAGGTGTCTCCAGGCAGGGTTGTTAAGGGCGAGTATAGAGGTGTCTTCAGACAGGGTTGTTAAGGGCGAGTATAGAGGTGTCTTCAGACAGGGTTGTTAAGGGCGAGTATAGAGGTGTCTCCAGACAGGGTTGTTAAGGGCGAGTATAGAGGTGTCTCCAGACAGGGTTGTTAAGGGCGAGTATAGAGGTGTCTTCACACAGGGTTGTTAAGGGCGAGTATAGAGGTGTCTTCACACAGGGTTGTTAAGGGCGAGTATAGAGGTGTCTCAAGACAGGGTTGTTAAGGGCGGGTATAGAGGTGTCTCCAGACAGGGTTGTTAAGGGCGAGTATAGAGGTGTCTCCAGACAGGGTTGTTAAGGGCGAGTATAGAGGTGTCTCCAGGCAGGGTTGTTAAGGGCGAGTATAGAGGTGTCTTCAGACAGGGTTGTTAAGGGCGAGTATAGAGGTGTCTTCAGACAGGGTTGTTAAGGGCGAGTATAGAGGTGTCTCCAGACAGGGTTGTTAAGGGCGAGTATAGAGGTGTCTCCAGACAGGGTTGTTAAGGGCGAGTATAGAGGTGTCTTCACACAGGGTTGTTAAGGGCGAGTATAGAGGTGTTTTCACACAGGGTTGTTAAGGGCGAGTATAGAGGTGTCTCAAGACAGGGTTGTTAAGGGCGAGTATAGAGGTGTCTTCACACAGGGTTGTTAAGGGCGAGTATAGAGGTGTTTTCACACAGGGTTGTTAAGGGCGAGTATAGAGGTGTCTCAAGACAGGGTTGTTAAGGGCGAGTATAGAGGTGTCTCCAGACAGGGTTGTTAAGGGCGAGTATAGAGGTGTCTCCAGACAGGGTTGTTAAGGGCGAGTATAGAGGTGTCTTCACACAGGGTTGTTAAGGGCGAGTATAGAGGTGTCTCCAGACAGGGTTGTTAAGGGCGAGTATAGAGGTGTCTTCAGACAGGGTTGTTAAGGGCGAGTATAGAGGTGTCTTCAGACAAGGTTGTTAAGGGCGAGTATAGAGGTGTCTCCAGACAGGGTTGTTAAGGGCGAGTATAGAGGTGTCTCCAGACAGGGTTGTTAAGGGCGAGTATAGAGGTGTCTTCACACAGGGTTGTTAAGGGCGAGTATAGAGGTGTTTTCACACAGGGTTGTTAAGGGCGAGTATAGAGGTGTCTCAAGACAGGGTTG
>NW_027258991.1:0-5000 GCF_045791955.1 Oncorhynchus clarkii lewisi | reverse complement strand
AATATGGATAAGAATAATAAATAAAAGTAACAAGTAATTAAAGAACAGCAGTAAAATAACAATGTGGAGGCTATATACAGGGTGTTACGGTACAGAGTCAATGTGGAGGCTATATACAGGGTATTACGGTACAGAGTCAATGTGGAGGCTATATACAGGGGGTACCGGTACAGAGTCAATGTGGAGGCTATATACAGGGTGGTACCGGTACAGAGTCAATGTGGAGGCTATATACAGGGTGTTACGGTACAGAGTCAATGTGGAGACTATATACAGGGTGTTATGGTACAGAGTCAATGTGGAGACTATATACAGGGTGTTACGGTACAGAGTCAATGTGGAGGCTATATACAGGGTGTTACGGTACAGAGTCAATGTGGAGGCTATATACAGGGTGTTACGGTACAGAGTCAATGTGGAGGCTATATACAGGGTATTACGGTACAGAGTCAATGTGGAGGCTATATACAGGGTGTTACGGTACAGAGTCAATGTGGAGGCTATATACAGGGTGTTACGGTACAGAGTCAATGTGGAGGCTATATACAGGGTGTTACGGTACAGAGTCAACGTGGAGGCTATATACAGGGTGTTACGGTACAGAGTCAATGTGGAGGCTATATACAGGGTGTTACGGTACAGAGTCAATGTGGAGGCTATATACAGGGTGTTACGGTACAGAGTCAATGTGGAGGCTATATACAGGGTGTTACGGTACAGAGTCAATGTGGAGGCTATATACAGGGTGTTACGGTACAGAGTCAATGTGGAGGCTATATACAGGGTGTTACGGTACAGAGTCAATGTGGAGGCTATATACAGGGTGTTACGGTACAGAGTCAATGTGGAGACTATATACAGGGTGTTACGGTACAGAGTCAATGTGGAGACTATATACAGGGTATTACGGTACAGAGTCAATGTGGAGACTATATACAGGGTATTACGGTACAGAGTCAATGTGGAGGCTATATACAGGGTATTACGGTACTGAGTCAATGTGGAGGCTATATACAGGGTGTTACGGTACAGAGTCAATGTGGAGGCTATATACAGGGTGTTACGGTACAGAGTCAATGTGGAGACTATATACAGGGTGTTACGGTACAGAGCCAATGTGGAGGCTATATACAGGGTGTTACGGTACAGAGTCAATGTGGAGACTATATACAGGGTGTTACGGTACAGAGTCAATGTGGAGGCTATATACAGGGTATTACGGTACAGAGTCAATGTGGAGGCTATATACAGGGTATTACGGTACAGAGTCAATGTGGAGGCTATATACAGGGTGTTACGGTACAGAGTCAATGTGGAGGCTATATACAGGGTGTTACGGTACAGAGTCAATGTGGAGGCTATATACAGGGTATTACGGTACAGAGTCAATGTGGAGGCTATATACAGGGTGTTACGGTACAGAGTCAATGTGGAGGCTATATACAGGGTGTTACGGTACAGAGTCAATGTGGAGGCTATATACAGGGTGGTACCGGTACAGAGTCAATGTGGAGACTATATACAGGGTGTTACGGTACAGAGTCAATGTGGAGGCTATATACAGGGTGTTACGGTACAGAGTCAATGTGGAGGCTATATACAGGGTGTTACGGTACAGAGTCAATGTGGAGACTATATACAGGGTGTTACGGTACAGAGTCAATGTGGAGGCTATATACAGGGTGTTACGGTACAGAGTCAATGTGGAGGCTATATACAGGGTGTTACGGTACAGAGTCAATGTGGAGACTATATACAGGGTGTTACGGTACAGAGTCAATGTGGAGGCTATATACAGGGTGTTACGGTACAGAGTCAATGTGGAGGCTATATACAGGGGGTACTGGTACAGAGTCAATGTGGAGGCTATATACAGGGGGTACTGGTACAGAGTCAATGTGGAGACTATATACAGGGTGTTACGGTACAGAGTCAATGTGGAGGCTATATACAGGGGGTACCGGTACAGAGTCAATGTGGAGACTATATACAGGGTGTTACGGTACAGAGTCAATGTGGAGGCTATATACAGGGTGTTACGGTACAGAGTCAATGTGGAGGCTATATACAGGGGGTACCGGTACAGAGTCAATGTGGAGGCTATATACAGGAGGTACCGGTACAGAGTCACTGGAGGCTATATACAGGGGGTGCCGGTACAGAGTCAATGTGGAGGCTATATACAGGGTGTTACGGTACAGAGTCAATGTGGAGGCTATATACAGGGTGTTACGGTACAGAGTCAATGTGGAGGCTATATACAGGTGGTACCGGTACAGAGTCAATGTGGAGGCTATATACAGGGTGTTACGGTACAGAGTCAATGTGGAGGCTATATACAGGGTGTTACGGTACAGAGTCAATGTGGAGGCTATATACAGGGTGTTACGGTACAGAGTCAATGTGGAGACTATATACAGGGTGTTACGGTACAGAGTCAATGTGGAGGCTATATACAGGGTGTTACGGTACAGAGTCAATGTGGAGGCTATATACAGGGTGTTACGGTACAGAGTCAATGTGGAGACTATATACAGGGTGTTACGGTACAGAGTCAATGTGGAGGCTATATACAGGGTGTTACGGTACAGAGTCAATGTGGAGGCTATATACAGGGGGTACTGGTACAGAGTCAATGTGGAGGCTATATACAGGGGGTACTGGTACAGAGTCAATGTGGAGACTATATACAGGGTGTTACGGTACAGAGTCAATGTGGAGGCTATATACAGGGGGTACCGGTACAGAGTCAATGTGGAGACTATATACAGGGTGTTACGGTACAGAGTCAATGTGGAGGCTATATACAGGGTGTTACGGTACAGAGTCAATGTGGAGGCTATATACAGGGGGTACCGGTACAGAGTCAATGTGGAGGCTATATACAGGAGGTACCGGTACAGAGTCAGTGGAGGCTATATACAGGGGGTGCCGGTACAGAGTCAATGTGGAGGCTATATACAGGGTGTTACGGTACAGAGTCAATGTGGAGGCTATATACAGGGTGTTACGGTACAGAGTCAATGTGGAGGCTATATACAGGTGGTACCGGTACAGAGTCAATGTGGAGGCTATATACAGGGTGTTACGGTACAGAGTCAATGTGGAGGCTATATACAGGGGGTACCGGTACAGAGTCAATGTGGAGGCTATATACAGGAGGTACCGGTACAGAGTCAGTGGAGGCTATATACAGGGGGTGCCGGTACAGAGTCAATGTGGAGGCTATATACAGGGGGTACCGGTACAGAGTCAATGTGGAGGCTATATACAGGGTGTTACGGTACAGAGTCAATGTGGAGGCTATATACAGGGGGTACCGGTACAGAGTCAATGTGGAGGCTATATACAGGGTGTACCGGTACAGAGTCAATGTGGAGGCTATATACAGGGGGTACCAGTACAGAGTCAATGTGGAGGCTATATACAGGGGGTACTGGTACAGAGTCAATGTGGAGGCTATATACAGGGTGTTACGGTACAGAGTCAATGTGGAGGCTATATACAGGGGGTACTGGTACAGAGTCAATGTGGAGGCTATATACAGGGTGTTACGGTACAGAGTCAATGTGGAGACTATATACAAGGTATTACGGTACAGAGTCAATGTGGAGGCTATATACAGGGGGTACCGGTACAGAGTCAATGTGGAGACTATATACAGGGTGTTACGGTACAGAGTCAATGTGGAGGCTATATACAGGGGGTACCGGTACAGAGTCAATGTGGAGGCTATATACAGGGGGTACTGGTACAGAGTCAATGTGGAGGCTATATACAGGGTGTTACGGTACAGAGTCAATGTGGAGACTATATACAAGGTATTACGGTACAGAGTCAATGTGGAGGCTATATACAGGGGGTACCGGTACAGAGTCAATGTGGAGGCTATATACAGGAGGTACTGGTACAGAGTCAATGTGGAGGCTATATACAGGGGGTACCGGTACAGAGTCAATGTGGAGGCTATATACAGGGGGTACCAGTACAGAGTCAATGTGGAGGCTATATACAGGGGGTACCGGTACAGAGTCAGTGGAGGCTATATACAGGGGGTACCGGTACCGAGTCAATGTGGAGACTATATACAGGGTATTACGGTACAGAGTCAATGTGGAGGCTATATACAGGGTGTTACGGTACAGAGTCAATGTGGAGGCTATATACAGGGTATTACGGTACAGAGTCAATGTGGAGGCTATATACAGGGTATTACGGTACAGAGTCAATGTGGAGGCTATATACAGGGTATTACGGTACAGAGTCAATGTGGAGGCTATATACAGGGTATTACGGTACAGAGTCAATGTGGAGGCTATATACAGGGTGTTACGGTACAGAGTCAATGTGGAGACTATATACAGGGTGTTACGGTACAGAGTCAATGTGGAGGCTATATACAGGGTGTTACGGTACAGAGTCAATGTGGAGGCTATATACAGGGTGTTACGGTACAGAGTCAATGTGGAGACTATATACAGGGTGTTACGGTACAGAGTCAATGTGGAGACTATATACAGGGTGTTACGGTACAGAGTCAATGTGGAGACTATATACAGGGTGTTACGGTACAGAGTCAATGTGGAGACTATATACAGGGTGTTACGGTACAGAGTCAATGTGGAGACTATATACAGGGTGTTACGGTACAGAGTCAATGTGGAGGCTATATACAGGGGGTACCGGTACAGAGTCAATGTGGAGGCTATATACAGGGTGTTACGGTACAGAGTCAATGTGGAGGCTATATACAGGGGGTACCGGTACAGAGTCAATGTGGAGGCTATATACAGGAGGTACCAGTACAGAGTCAATGTGGAGGCTATATACAGGGGGTACCGGTACAGAGTCAATGTGGAGGCTATATACAGGGGGTACCGGTACAGAGTCAATGTGGAGGCTATATACAGGGGGTACCGGTACAGAGTCAATGTGGAGGCTATATACAGGGGGTACCAGTACAGAGTCAATGTGGAGGCTATATACAGGGGGTACCGGTA
>NW_027258990.1:0-44626 GCF_045791955.1 Oncorhynchus clarkii lewisi | reverse complement strand
GTGTTGCTATGATGGTGACCCTGGAATAAGACATTAAGACAGTGTTGTGTTGGTGATGCGTTGCTATGATGGTGACCCTGGAGTAAGACAATAAGACAGTGTTGTCTTGGTGATGTGTTGCTATGATGGTGACCCTGGAGTAAGACATTAAGACAGTGTTGTGTTGGTGATGCGTTGCTATGATGGTGACCCTGGAATAAGACATTAAGACAGTGTTGTGTTGGTGATGTGTTGCTATGATGGTGACCCTGGAATAAGACATTAAGACAGTTTTGTGTTGGTGATGTGTTGCTATGATGGTGACCCTGGAGTAAGACATTAAGACAGTGTTGTGTTGGTGATGTGTTGCTATGATGGTGACCCTGGAGTAAGACATTAAGACAGTGTTGTGTTGGTGATGAGTTGCTATGATGGTGACCCTGGAATAAGACATTAAGACAGTGTTGTGTTGGTGATGTGTTGCTATGATGGTGACCCTGGAATAAGACATTAAGACAGTGTTGTGTTGGTGATGTGTTGCTATGATGGTGACCCTGGAATAAGACATTAAGACAGTGTTGTGTTGGTGATGTGTTGCTATGATGGTGACCCTGGAATAAGACATTAAGACAGTGTTGTGTTGGTGATGTGTTGCTATGATGGTGACCCTGGAGTAAGACATTAAGACAGTGTTGTGTTGGTGATGTGTTGCTATGATGGTGACCCTGGAATAAGACATTAAGACAGTGTTGTATTGGTGATATGTTGCTATGATGGTGACCCTGGAGTAAGACATTAAGACAGTGTTGTGTTGGTGATATTTTGCTATGATGGTGACCCTGGAGTAAGACATTAAGACAGTGTTGTGTTGGTGATGTGTTGCTATGATGGTGACCCTGGAATAAGACATTGAGACAGTGTTGTCTTGTTGCTGTAACGGTGACCCTGGAATAAGACATTAAGACAGTGTTGTGTTGGTGATGTGTTGCTATGATGGTGACCCTGGAATAAGACATTAAGACAGTGTTGTGTTGGTGATGCGTTGCTATGATGGTAACCCTGGAATAAGACATTAAGACAGTGTTGTGTTGGTGATATGTTGCTATGATGGTGACCCTGGAATAAGACATTAAGACAGTGTTGTGTTGGTGATGCGTTGCTATGATGGTGACCCTGGAATAAGACATTAAGACAGTGTTGTGTTGGTGATATGTTGCTATGATGGTGACCCTGGAATAAGACATTAAGACAGTGTTGTGTTGGTGATGCGTTGCTATGATGGTGACCCTGGGATAAGACATTAAGACAGTGTTGTGTTGGTGATGCGTTGCTATGATGGTGACCCTGGAATAAGACATTGAGACAGTGTTGTCTTGGTGATGTGTTGCTATGATGGTGACCCTGGAGTAAGACATTAAGACAGTGTTGTGTTGGTGATGTGTTGCTATGATGGTGACCCTGGAATAAGACATTAAGACAGTGTTGTGTTGGTGATGCGTTGCTATGATGGTGACCCTGGAATAAGACATTGAGACAGTGTTGTGTTGGTGATGTGTTGCTATGATGGTGACCCTGGAATAAGACATTAAGACAGTGTTGTGTTGGTGATGTGTTGCTATGATGGTGACCCTGGAATAAGACATTGAGACAGTGTTGTCTTGGTGATGTGTTGCTATGATGGTGACCCTGGAATAAGACATTAAGACAGTGTTGTGTTGGTGATGTGTTGCTATGATGGTGACCCTGGAATAAGACATTAAGACAGTGTTGTGTTGGTGATGTGTTGCTATGATGGTGACCCTGGAGTAAGACATTAAGACAGTGTTGTGTTGGTGATGTGTTGCTATGATGGTGACCCTGGAATAAGACATTAAGACAGTGTTGTATTGGTGATATGTTGCTATGATGGTGACCCTGGAGTAAGACATTAAGACAGTGTTGTGTTGGTGATATTTTGCTATGATGGTGACCCTGGAGTAAGACATTAAGACAGTGTTGTGTTGGTGATGTGTTGCTATGATGGTGACCCTGGAATAAGACATTGAGACAGTGTTGTCTTGTTGCTGTAACGGTGACCCTGGAATAAGACATTAAGACAGTGTTGTGTTGGTGATGTGTTGCTATGATGGTGACCCTGGAATAAGACATTAAGACAGTGTTGTGTTGGTGATGCGTTGCTATGATGGTAACCCTGGAATAAGACATTAAGACAGTGTTGTGTTGGTGATATGTTGCTATGATGGTGACCCTGGAATAAGACATTAAGACAGTGTTGTGTTGGTGATGCGTTGCTATGATGGTGACCCTGGAATAAGACATTAAGACAGTGTTGTGTTGGTGATATGTTGCTATGATGGTGACCCTGGAATAAGACATTAAGACAGTGTTGTGTTGGTGATGCGTTGCTATGATGGTGACCCTGGGATAAGACATTAAGACAGTGTTGTGTTGGTGATGCGTTGCTATGATGGTGACCCTGGAATAAGACATTGAGACAGTGTTGTCTTGGTGATGTGTTGCTATGATGGTGACCCTGGAGTAAGACATTAAGACAGTGTTGTGTTGGTGATGTGTTGCTATGATGGTGACCCTGGAATAAGACATTAAGACAGTGTTGTGTTGGTGATGCGTTGCTATGATGGTGACCCTGGAATAAGACATTGAGACAGTGTTGTGTTGGTGATGTGTTGCTATGATGGTGACCCTGGAATAAGACATTAAGACAGTGTTGTGTTGGTGATGTGTTGCTATGATGGTGACCCTGGAATAAGACATTGAGACAGTGTTGTCTTGGTGATGTGTTGCTATGATGGTGACCCTGGAATAAGACATTAAGACAGTGTTGTGTTGGTGATGTGTTGCTATGATGGTGACCCTGGAATAAGACATTAAGACAGTGTTGTGTTGGTGATGTGTTGCTATGATGGTAACCCTGGAATAAGACATTAAGAGTGTTGTGTTGGTGATGTGTTGCTATGATGGTGACCCTGGAATAAGACATTAAGACAGTGTTGTGTTGGTGATGTGTTGCTATGATGGTGACCCTGGAGTAAGACATTGAGACAGTGTTGTCTTGTTGCTGTAACGGTGACCCTGGAATAAGACATTAAGACAGTGTTGTCTTGGTGATGTGTTGCTATGATGGTGACCCTGGAATAAGACATTAAGACAGTGTTGTGTTGGTGATGTGTTGCTATGATGGTGACCCTGGAGTAAGACATTAAGACAGTGTTGTGTTGGTGATGTGTTGCTATGATGGTGACCCTGGAATAAGACATTAAGACAGTGTTGTGTTGGTGATGTGTTGCTATGATGGTGACCCTGGAATAAGACATTAAGACAGTGTTGTGTTGGTGATATGTTGCTATGATGGTGACCCTGGAATAAGACATTAAGACAGTGTTGTGTTGGTGATGCGTTGCTATGATGGTGACCCTGGAATAAGACATTAAGACAGTGTTGTGTTGGTGATGCGTTGCTATGATGGTGACCCTGGAATAAGACATTAAGACAGCGTTGTCTTGGTGATGTGTTGCTATGATGGTGACCCTGGAATAAGACATTAAGACAGTGTTGTGTTGGTGATGTGTTGCTATGATGGTGACCCTGGAGTAAGACATTAAAACAGTGTTGTGTTGGTGATGTGTTGCTATGATGGCGACCCTGGAGTAAGACATTAAGACAGTGTTGTGTTGGTGATGTGTTGCTATGATGGTGACCCTGGAATAAGACATTAAGACAGTGTTGTCTTGTTGCTGTAACGGTGACCCTGGAATAAGACATTGAGACAGTGTTGTCTTGGTGATGTGTTGCTATGATGGTGACCCTGGAATAAGACATTAAGACAGTGTTGTGTTGGTGATGTGTTGCTATGATGGTGACCCTGGAATAAGACATTAAGACAGTGTTGTGTTGGTGATGTGTTGCTATGATGGTGACCCTGGAATAAGACATTAAGACAGTGTTGTGTTGGTGATGTGTTGCTATGATGGTGACCCTGGAGTAAGACATTAAGACAGTGTTGTGTTGGTGATGCGTTGCTATGATGGTGACCCTGGAATAAGACATTAAGACAGTGTTGTGTTGGTGATGTGTTGCTATGATGGTGACCCTGGAATAAGACATTAAGACAGTGTTGTGTTGGTGATGCGTTGCTATGATGGTGACCCTGGAGTAAGACATTAAGACAGTGTTGTGTTGGTGATGTGTTGCTATGATGGTGACCCTGGAATAAGACATTAAGACAGTGTTGTGTTGGTGATGCGTTGCTATGATGGTGACCCTGGAGTAAGACATTAAGACAGTGTTGTGTTGGTGATGTGTTGCTATGATGGTGACCCTGGAATAAGACATTAAGACAGTGTTGTGTTGGTGATGTGTTGCTATGATGGTGACCCTGGAATAAGACATTAAGATAGTGTTGTGTTGTTGCTGTAACGGTGACCCTGGAATAAGACATTGAGACAATGTTGTCTTGTTGCTGTAACGGTGACCCTGGAATAAGACATTAAGACAGTGTTGTGTTGGTGATGTGTTGCTATGATGGTGACCCTGGAGTAAGACATTGAGACAGTGTTGTCTTGTTGCTGTAACGGTGACCCTGGAATAAGACATTAAGACAGTTTTGTGTTGGTGATGTGTTGCTATGATGGTGACCCTGGAGTAAGACATTAAGACAGTGTTGTGTTGGTGATGTGTTGCTATGATGGTGACCCTGGAGTAAGACATTAAGACAGTGTTGTGTTGGTGATGCGTTGCTATGATGGTGACCCTGGAATAAGACATTAAGACAGTGTTGTGTTGGTGATGTGTTGCTATGATGGTGACCCTGGAATAAGACATTAAGACAGTGTTGTGTTGGTGATGTGTTGCTATGATGGTGACCCTGGAATAAGACATTAAGACAGTGTTGTGTTGGTGATGTGTTGCTATGATGGTGACCCTGGAGTAAGACATTAAGACAGTGTTGTATTGGTGATATGTTGCTATGATGGTGACCCTGGAGTAAGACATTAAGACAGTGTTGTGTTGGTGATGTGTTGCTATGATGGTGACCCTGGAATAAGACATTAAGACAGTGTTGTGCTGGTGATGCGTTGCTATGATGGTGACCCTGGAATAAGACATTGAGACAGTTTTGTTTTGGTGATGTGTTGCTATGATGGTGACCCTGGAATAAGACATTAAGACAGTGTTGTGTTGGTGATGTGTTGCTATGATGGTGACCCTGGAATAAGACATTGAGACAGTGTTGTCTTGGTGATGTGTTGCTATGATGGTGACCCTGGACTAAGACATTAAGACAGTGTTGTGTTGGTGATGTGTTGCTATGATGGTGACCCTGGAATAAGACATTAAGGCAGTGTTGTGTTGGTGATGTGTTGCTATGATGGTAACCCTGGAATAAGACATTAAGAGTGTTGTGTTGGTGATGTGTTGCTATGATGGTGACCCTGGAATAAGACATTAAGACAGTGTTGTGTTGGTGATGTGTTGCTATGATGGTGACCCTGGAGTAAGACATTGAGACAGTGTTGTCTTGTTGCTGTAACGGTGACCCTGGAATAAGACATTAAGACAGTGTTGTCTTGGTGATGTGTTGCTATGATGGTGACCCTGGAATAAGACATTAAGACAGTGTTGTGTTGGTGATGTGTTGCTATGATGGTGACCCTGGAGTAAGACATTAAGACAGTGTTGTGTTGGTGATGTGTTGCTATGATGGTGACCCTGGAATAAGACATTAAGACAGTGTTGTGTTGGTGATGTGTTGCTATGATGGTGACCCTGGAATAAGACATTAAGACAGTGTTGTGTTGGTGATATGTTGCTATGATGGTGACCCTGGAATAAGACATTAAGACAGTGTTGTGTTGGTGATGCGTTGCTATGATGGTGACCCTGGAATAAGACATTAAGACAGTGTTGTGTTGGTGATGCGTTGCTATGATGGTGACCCTGGAATAAGACATTAAGACAGCGTTGTCTTGGTGATGTGTTGCTATGATGGTGACCCTGGAATAAGACATTAAGACAGTGTTGTGTTGGTGATGTGTTGCTATGATGGTGACCCTGGAGTAAGACATTAAAACAGTGTTGTGTTGGTGATGTGTTGCTATGATGGCGACCCTGGAGTAAGACATTAAGACAGTGTTGTGTTGGTGATGTGTTGCTATGATGGTGACCCTGGAATAAGACATTAAGACAGTGTTGTCTTGTTGCTGTAACGGTGACCCTGGAATAAGACATTGAGACAGTGTTGTCTTGGTGATGTGTTGCTATGATGGTGACCCTGGAATAAGACATTAAGACAGTGTTGTGTTGGTGATGTGTTGCTATGATGGTGACCCTGGAATAAGACATTAAGACAGTGTTGTGTTGGTGATGTGTTGCTATGATGGTGACCCTGGAATAAGACATTAAGACAGTGTTGTGTTGGTGATGTGTTGCTATGATGGTGACCCTGGAGTAAGACATTAAGACAGTGTTGTGTTGGTGATGCGTTGCTATGATGGTGACCCTGGAATAAGACATTAAGACAGTGTTGTGTTGGTGATGTGTTGCTATGATGGTGACCCTGGAATAAGACATTAAGACAGTGTTGTGTTGGTAATGCGTTGCTATGATGGTGACCCTGGAATAAGACATTAAGACAGTGTTGTGTTGGTGATGTGTTGCTATGATGGTGACCCTGGAATAAGACATTAAGATAGTGTTGTGTTGTTGCTGTAACGGTGACCCTGGAATAAGACATTGAGACAATGTTGTCTTGTTGCTGTAACGGTGACCCTGGAATAAGACATTAAGACAGTGTTGTGTTGGTGATGTGTTGCTATGATGGTGACCCTGGAGTAAGACATTGAGACAGTGTTGTCTTGTTGCTGTAACGGTGACCCTGGAATAAGACATTAAGACAGTTTTGTGTTGGTGATGTGTTGCTATGATGGTGACCCTGGAGTAAGACATTAAGACAGTGTTGTGTTGGTGATGTGTTGCTATGATGGTGACCCTGGAGTAAGACATTAAGACAGTGTTGTGTTGGTGATGCGTTGCTATGATGGTGACCCTGGAATAAGACATTAAGACAGTGTTGTGTTGGTGATGTGTTGCTATGATGGTGACCCTGGAATAAGACATTAAGACAGTGTTGTGTTGGTGATGTGTTTCTATGATGGTGACCCTGGAATAAGACATTAAGACAGTGTTGTGTTGGTGATGTGTTGCTATGATGGTGACCCTGGAATAAGACATTAAGACAGTGTTGTGTTGGTGATGTGTTGCTATGATGGTGACCCTGGAGTAAGACATTAAGACAGTGTTGTGTTGGTGATAAGTTGCTATGATGGTGACCCTGGAATAAGACATTAAGACAGTGTTGTATTGGTGATATGTTGCTATGATGGTGACCCTGGAGTAAGACATTAAGACAGTGTTGTGTTGGTGATATGTTGCTATGATGGTGACCCTGGAGTAAGACATTAAGACAGTGTTGTGTTGGTGATGTGTTGCTATGATGGTGACCCTGGAATAAGACATTGAGACAGTGTTGTCTTGTTGCTGTAACGGTGACCCTGGAATAAGACATTAAGACAGTGTTGTGTTGGTGATGTGTTGCTATGATGGTGACCCTGGAATAAGACATTAAGACAGTGTTGTGTTGGTGATGCGTTGCTATGATGGTAACCCTGGAATAAGACATTAAGACAGTGTTGTGTTGGTGATATGTTGCTATGATGGTGACCCTGGAATAAGACATTAAGACAGTGTTGTGTTGGTGATGCGTTGCTATGATGGTGACCCTGGAATAAGACATTAAGGCAGTGTTGTGTTGGTGATATGTTGCTATGATGGTGACCCTGGAATAAGACATTAAGACAGTGTTGTGTTGGTGATGCGTTGCTATGATGGTGACCCTGGAATAAGACATTAAGACAGTGTTGTATTGGTGATGCGTTGCTATGATGGTGACCCTGGAATAAGACATTGAGACAGTGTTGTCTTGGTGATGTGTTGCTATGATGGTGACCCTGGAGTAAGACATTAAGACAGTGTTGTGTTGGTGATGTGTTGCTATGATGGTGACCCTGGAATAAGACATTAAGACAGTGTTGTGTTGGTGATGCGTTGCTATGATGGTGACCCTGGAATAAGACATTGAGACAGTGTTGTGTTGGTGATGTGTTGCTATGATGGTGACCCTGGAATAAGACATTAAGACAGTGTTGTGTTGGTGATGTGTTGCTATGATGGTGACCCTGGAATAAGACATTAAGACAGTGTTGTGTTGGTGATGTGTTGCTATGATGGTAACCCTGGAATAAGACATTAAGAGTGTTGTGTTGGTGATGTGTTGCTATGATGGTGACCCTGGAATAAGACATTAAGACAGTTTTGTGTTGGTGATGTGTTGCTATGATGGTGACCCTGGAGTAAGACATTGAGACAGTGTTGTCTTGTTGCTGTAACGGTGACCCTGGAATAAGACATTAAGACAGGGTTGTCTTGGTGATGTGTTGCTATGATGGTGACCCTGGAATAAGACATTAAGACAGTGTTGTGTTGGTGATGTGTTGCTATGATGGTGACCCTGGAGTAAGACATTAAGACAGTGTTGTGTTGGTGATGTGTTGCTATGATGGTGACCCTGGAATAAGACATTAAGACAGTGTTGTGTTGGTGATGTGTTGCTATGATGGTGACCCTGGAATAAGACATTAAGACAGTGTTGTGTTGGTGATATGTTGCTATGATGGTGACCCTGGAATAAGACATTAAGACAGTGTTGTGTTGGTGATGCGTTGCTATGATGATGACCCTGGAATAAGACATTAGGACAGTGTTGTGTTGGTGATGCGTTGCTATGATGGTGACCCTGGAATAAGACATTAAGACAGCGTTGTCTTGGTGATGTGTTGCTATGATGGTGACCCTGGAATAAGACATTAAGACAGTGTTGTGTTGGTGATGTGTTGCTATGATGGTGACCCTGGAGTAAGACATTAAAACAGTGTTGTGTTGGTGATGTGTTGCTATGATGGCGACCCTGGAGTAAGACATTAAGACAGTGTTGTGTTGGTGATGTGTTGCTATGATGGTGACCCTGGAATAAGACATTAAGACAGTGTTGTCTTGTTGCTGTAACGGTGACCCTGGAATAAGACATTAAGACAGTGTTGTGTTGGTGATGTGTTGCTATGATGGTGACCCTGGAATAAGACATTAAGACAGTGTTGTGTTGGTGATGCGTTGCTATGATGGTGACCCTGGAGTAAGACATTAAGACAGTGTTGTGTTGGTGATGCGTTGCTATGATGGTGACCCTGGAGTAAGACATTAAGACAGTGTTGTGTTGGTGATGTGTTGCTATGATGGTGACCCTGGAATAAGACATTAAGACAGTGTTGTGTTGGTGATGTGTTGCTATGATGGTGACCCTGGAATAAGACATTAAGATAGTGTTGTGTTGTTGCTGTAACGGTGACCCTGGAATAAGACATTGAGACAGTGTTGTCTTGTTGCTGTAACGGTGACCCTGGAATAAGACATTAAGACAGTGTTGTGTTGGTGATGTGTTGCTATGATGGTGACCCTGGAGTAAGACATTGAGACAGTGTTGTCTTGTTGCTGTAACGGTGACCCTGGAATAAGACATTAAGACAGTGTTGTGTTGGTGATGTGTTGCTATGATGGTGACCCTGGAATAAGACATTAAGACAGTGTTGTGTTGGTGATGTGTTGCTATGATGGTGACCCTGGAGTAAGACATTAAGACAGCGTTGTGTTGGTGATGCGTTGCTATGATGGTGACCCTGGAGTAAGACATTGAGACAGTGTTGTGTTGGTGATGTGTTGCTATGATGGTGACCCTGGAGTAAGACATTAAGACAGTGTTGTCTTGGTGGTGTGAGTGTTGCTGTACCTT
Organism: Oncorhynchus clarkii lewisi; assembly: GCF_045791955.1. Taxonomy (NCBI): domain Eukaryota; kingdom Metazoa; phylum Chordata; class Actinopteri; order Salmoniformes; family Salmonidae; genus Oncorhynchus; species Oncorhynchus clarkii. The sequence continues at coordinate 34,725 of NW_027258990.1, read as the reverse complement.
GACCCCCTCGTTGTAGCTGTCTACAGGGTTGAGGCTGGCCAGACTGCCCAGGTGGCTGGGGGCTCCAGGACGAGGAGGCTTCTTAGGAGGGGCCACATGCTCTGAGAGGAAAGAGAGAGGGAAGATAGTTAATATTTTTGTATGTATGTGAGTGAGTGAGTATATGTGTGAGAGGGAGAGTATATGTGTGAGAGGGAGAGTGAGAGAGTATATGTGAGAGAGAGTATATGTGAGAGAGAGTGAGAGAGTATATGTGTGAGAGGGAGAGGGAGAGTATATGTGTGAGAGAGAAAGAGTGTGAGACAGAGGAGTGTCACTTTTAGTACACATGTTGACATTCCAGCCTGTGGAGTGACAGATTGTGCTGATGATCATCCTACCTGGTTTCCCCAGTCCCACAGGTTGGTATATGTGTTGGTTTCCCGTCTGAGGGGAAATAGAAACACAAACAAGTGATTAGAAAGGCACATTGGCACTTTTCTGGCTGGCTGAACGTGCTTTTCCAACAGCACTCAGGATTAGGGCTTCCCATGGCCCAGTCTGTGTGTTATTGTGGGTACTCTGTGGGTAGCAGCATTACATATCTCAGACCTTCCGAGGCACACAGCCAAGTACAGTCATGTTTCACCCAGCTACATTTCTCCAGCTCCTCCCCGAAACCCTCTTCTTCTCTCGCTCTATTTGAAAAAACTCTGGTGTTTTCTTCTCCTCCTCGCATTCCAATGCTTCCTCTTCTTAGAGAAGAGTCCCAGTCAGCCCAGTAGACTTCTGTAATTACTGTGTAAATGGGTCTGGTTGGTTTGTGGGGGCTCTACAGCTGACGCCTGTTTTTAAAGATTATCCAGCAGCAGAGCGAGAGTGTGGATGGCATGAGAAACGCCTGGCTGTAGCAACAGTTTAGTTCCCAACCTCCCTAGTCCCAATACACTTCAGCCTAGGGGGACTGGGATGGTTCAGATAATCACTGTGTCCCACAAGCCACGACATACAGTGCACTACTAAGGTCTACGCTATAAAACTCAGATAAAATCTATTTCCTATTATAATTCAAATGGAGAAATGTAATAAATACATTGGTTTATTGAAAAACAATATTTCCTGTGTGTTTGTGTGTGCGACAGTGTGTGTGACAGGGTGCGTCCTGGTCCATCCCTCTAGGGGTATGAACTCAAGCAAGAGGTGGGCCAAGGGAAACTCACCGGCCCCTGGAGACTGCAGTCCTCCCGGTCAATGCTGCCCCGCGAGTTCCTGGATTCTGGCTTCTGACGAGAACACAGAACAGAGGGTCAGAGAACTAGCTTGCTACAGCAGACCACCTTTTAGAACCACAACCTCAAAGATTTAAACAACTAGATTTATCAGTGAAACCATCGTTACAGTAGTCTTGAAATAGAATACTAGAGTTTCTGTTTCTTACAAAATAACAAGATGCAATTACTGCTGAATTCTCTTTCATGTTTTGTTCCATGAGAGAATAGAACTCACAATTCCGTAAGAAACTGATCTGCTGTTATCTTGCTGTGCTTACACTCATTATTCTTTGACTACCTCAAAGATCAGTGCCTGCTACCAACGAACAAAACCAAATCAACCAATCATCCATCCAGTTACAAGCTAAACAAGATTTATGCCACCCTGACAGACCACACAGATACCCAGAAACACAAACACTGTAGTCCAGTGACAAAACTATTTGCATAGAAGAAATCCTCAGCGTTTCAGCAGCATCTTGTGTAAACAACCTTCTAGGTAGCCAAGTACCAGTAGTAAAAAGTATCCACACAGAAAGCCACCAAGATGACCACCACCCCTTCCCAGCCATGATCTGTACCGGTTTTCCAAAGCAGTACTTGAAAAGGTGCATCCTCTGAGCGCGGTGCCTGTGGAAGTGTGGCTGTGCGGAGAGTGGTGGTCCCATCGGCAGAGTGAGACAAGAAACAACCAGAGTTTTCTGTTGTTGCTGCTGGGGGAGGAAGGCTTAAACGTGCCTGACAGATTCATGCAGAGACTGATCCCACAGCAGACTCTTCTTGCTCTGTGGCTCACACTGACTCCTCTCTCTCTCCCTCCCCCTCTCTCCCATCTCCCTCTCCTCCCTCCCTCTCTCTCTCCCCTTCCTCCCTCTCTCTCTCCCCTTCCTCCCCCTCTCTCCCCCCCCCCCCTCCCTCCCTCCCTCCCTCCCTCCCTCCCTCTCTCTCTCTCTCCCCTTCCTCCCTCTCTCTCCCCTCCCTCCTTCCCTCTCTCCTCCTTCTCTCCTCCCTCCCTCTCTTCCCCCTCTTCATACATACAGATAGACAGTGTAGCCTTTAAACTTTCACTAAGGAAATACTAAGGAAGACTCTCAGTGCCGTTCGTTTGCCAGATCTGCCAAAAGGATCTTTATGACTGAGAAACAGCATGAACCCACCACTGTCTGAGCTTTCCACCCATCTTCCACAATATCTGGCTGGCCAGGGCTGTGGAGAAACAGATGCAGACCGCCAGATTTTCCACAGGAAAGCCTTCTGAGAGGGATCATCAAAGGGTGTGGAGGGACTGTCTCTCATCACTGTGGCTGGCTGCTCAAATACCATTACCGTTACCCTTTAAAACTATTTCAAGTCCTCTGCAATTGTCTTGTTAGATGTGACAACAACACAAACATTTCCAAGGCCCACAAATTTGATCCTATATCAACATATGTTTTCTACGACTGGCTTTTTAAAAATGTATTTCTCAAACAATGTAGACATGGATCATATGATTGAAGAGTAAAAATATATGAAATATGAAGTAAGCAGCAGGTAGGTCAGCAATGCTGTCATCGTTAACCAGCACATAGTTCCTCTAGTCAGTCTAGCTTTACACACACACAGAGAGAGAGAGAGAGAGAGAGAGAGAGAGACAGAGAGAGGGAGAGAGAGAGAGAGAGGGAGAGGGAGAGAGAGAGAGGAAGAGAGATAGAGACAGGGAGAGAGAGAGATAGAGAGAGAGAGAGAGAGAGAGAGAGAGAGAGAGAGAGAGAGAGAGATAGAGGGAGAGGGATAGAGAGAGGGGAGAGAGAGAAAGAGAGAGGGAGAGAGAGACAGGGACAGAGAAAGAGAGAGAGAGAGAGGGAGAGGAAGAGAGACAGAGACAGAGAGAGGGAGAGAGAGGGGAGAGGGAGAGAGTGTTCTAGAATGCTGCTGGCTGATCCATGCATTTCCCTCAGGAGGTGAGTCTGTGGTCACAGGTATGTCTTCCTGCCTTATTTCACTGAATGAAAACAACAATGATCTGAATCTCCTCAGGTCGTGGAAACGTAAATTAACTGATGAGGGGGATGAAGGGCTGAAGGTTGAAATGGTTAACACCAACCAGTGTGACACTGTAATCAAATCCAGATGTTTACTCTACTAAACAGTCAAATCAAATCAAACTTTATTTGTCATATGCGCTGAATACAACAAGTGTAGACTTTACAGTGACATTTCACTGTAAAGTCTACACTTGTTGTATTACTTACAAGCCCTTAACCAACAGTGCAGTTCAAGAAGAGGAAGTCAGTGGCAGACTGAATACAGATATGATGCTTTTGGGGCAGACTGACTGGATAACAGTTTAATGAATTGATAACTAGAGCAATGACTTTACAGTCATTTAGTCTTGACATTATATCTTAGGTAGAGAGAGTATGTATCCTGGTCACAAGGATCAAGTGATGGAAAATGGTGGTAGAATGATGTAGAGAGCATATGCTTGCTATTTAGGAGTTAGTGAGGTTTAGAGGATGAATGGTGCTGTTTCTAATGTAAAAACTCTACCAAACAAACAAAGGTGTGGTTGACAGTATATTCGCTGGTTCCTTAACATGATAGTGACAGACAGAAGATGGTACTGGTTGAAGAAGGGTCTGTTACCATGAAGCTACCTTCCAGCTCCAACCAGTGTCTGTCTCTCTCTCTCTCCCTCCTTCCTTCCTTCCTTCCTTCCTTCCTTCCTTCCTTCCTTCCTTCCTTCCTTCCTTCCTTCCTTCCTTCCTTTGCTCTCTCCCTCCTCCTCCCTCTCTCTCGCTCTTGCTCTCTCTCTCTCCCTTCTCTCTCTCAGGATGGTGTGTGTGTGAGAGTAGTGGGTGAATAATGGTCTGTTACCAGGAAGCACTCCTCCTGCTCCAACCAGCGCTGGTCCTCCTCCATCTGCTGCTGCTGCATCATCAGCCTCTCCTCCATCAGGTGGGGGGGCAGCACCTGGCCCAAACCACGCAAGTCCAACACACCTCCATCCTGAGAGAGAGGAGGGAGGGAGGGAGGGAGAGAGGGAGGGAGGGAGGGGGAGAGAGGGAGGGAGGGAGAGAGAGAGAGAGAGAGAGAGAGAGAGAGAGAGAGAGAGAGAGAGAGAGAGAGAGTGAGAGAGAGAGAGAGAGAAAGAGAGGGACAGAGAGGATATTGCATTACTATTTAGCCTCGTCTGTGATTGCTACAGATGTACCAACCTCAGACAATTGCTAATGAAATTCAGAGATTACATTATACAACTGGCAGAAGCACATAGTAAAAAGAGTCTACATGTATATTTATGTGGAGCTCTCTCTCTCACCTCCATGTTGGGGGACCACATGGGGACATCCCCTGGCCGGTGGTGGTTCCAGGTCTCATGGGGGTCCAGGACACCGGCCTGGGGAGGGTAACCGCCACTGGGCATAGCGGGCATGCCGTGGGGGCCAGGGTACCCAACCTGGATATGGTAGGACAGACAACAGGTGAAAAGCCCATTTTGTTTGGAGAGAGGAGTGTGATGATACCAAAGCCTTGTCTGTGAGGCAAGGCTGTTCATCATATAGCATTGTGCCCCAGTTAGCCTTTCAGGGTACAGGGAAACACTTCGCTGGCAGTATAATGCAATAAATCATTATTGACCCCCAGACATAAAGACCGCTGGGACTAAAAGAATGAGCCTGAATGTGACATGTCACCATTAGCACTGGCTGATAAACATCTTAATAATAACTGACCTGATCATAAAGATAAATATATCAACTGGTACTCAAAACGCCTTTTAAGGCAATACAGAGTGGAGAGAATGAGTTGACCTTGAAGCCATAACAACAGAAATTGAGAGAGTTGATTTTTCAGCAGATGGAATCTGCCTTAAGTCAACAATGCCAGCAGTTTGAAAAAGCGCTACAGGAAATGCCTGCTGTCAGCTATGTTTTATGGGCAGCTGAAGTGCTGCAAAATAACTTAGTTTGGGAAGATATTATTGCATTCAGAAAGGGGGAAGCCGGGCACATCTCCATCAATTCACTTTTGGCTTCAAGCACCCTTTCACCTAAAAGCATAGAGTTGAGCACTTTCTCTGTCTTTACACATCAATCCACTGGCAAGTAAGAAACAAACCACATTTACTAAACCAGTATTGCCAGTACCTGATTATCAATACAAATGGGATGGTTCAGAGACCTAATGATAATGGTATTACCATAGAAATACAATGAATAGAACAGACTTGGAAACTAGGCGTCCCCATTCTAATTCTATGGGCAATACACAGTAACTGTGGTAAAAGTGTTAGTATAGTACAGTAGTCTAGAGCAGTAGTACAATACAGTACCTGGTAATGGTTGAGCTGCCCAGCGTGCTGAGGGCTGGGGTAGAATCCTTCACTAGACCGAGGGCTGGGGTAACCAGGTCTGCTAGGCTGCACAGGGAGGGGGACAGAGATCACACAGAACACATTGGACATTGAGACCTCCTGCAGTGTGTGATCCCCATCTATCAGACATGGAGCACTAGTTCTTCAAATGAGAGTAATTTAGTCTATATGTGCCTAAAGATATCAATGGTAAACATCTCAGAAATGTCAAATTATACCCCTAATGGCAGGGGTAGGGTTAGAGAGGTCTCTTACTTTAGGGGAGGTAGGGTTAGAGAGGTCTCTTACTTTAGGGGAGGTAGGGTTAGAGAGGTCTCTTACTTTAGAGGAGGTAGGGTTAGAGAGGTCTCTTACTTTAGGGGAGGTAGGGTTAGAGAGGTCTCTTACTTTAGAGGAGGTAGGGTTAGAGAGGTCTCTTACTTTAGGGGAGGTAGGGTTAGAGAGGTCTCTTACTTTAGGGGAGGTAAGGGTTGGAGAGGTCTCTTACTTTAGGGGGGGTTAGGGTTAGAGAGGTCTCTTACTTTAGGGGAGGTAGGGTTAGAGAGGTCTCTTACTTTAGGGGAGGTAGGGTTAGAGAGGTCTCTTACTTTAGGGGGGGTTAGGGTTAGAGAGGTCTCTTACTTTAGGGGGGGTAAGGGTTAGAGAGGTCTCTTACTTTAGGGGAGGTAGGGTTAGAGAGGTCTCTTACTTTAGGGGAGGTAGGGTTAGAGAGGTCTCTTACTTTAGGGGAGTTAAGGGTTAGAGAGGTCCCTTACTTTAGGGGAGGTAGGGTTAGAGAGGTCTCTTACTTTAGGGGAGGTAGGGTTAGAGAGGTCTCTTACTTTAGGGGAGGTAAGGGTTGGAGAGGTCTCTTACTTTAGGGGGGGTTAGGGTTAGAGAGGTCTCTTACTTTAGGGGAGGTAAGGGTTAGAGAGGTCTCTTACTTTAGGGGAGGTAGGGTTAGAGAGGTCTCTTACTTTAGGGGAGGTAAGGGTTGGAGAGGTCTCTTACTTTAGGGGGGGTTAGGGTTAGAGAGGTCTCTTACTTTAGAGGAGGTAGGGTTAGAGAGGTCTCTTACTTTAGGGGAGGTAAGGGTTAGAGAAATCTCTTACTTTAAGGGGGTAAGGGTTAGAGAGGTCTCTTACTTTAGGGGAGGTAGGGTTAGAGAGATCTCTTACTTTAGGGGAGGTAAGGGTTAGAGAGGTCTCTTACTTTAGGGGAGGTAAGGGTTGGAGAGGTCTCTTACTTTAGGGGGGGTTAGGGTTAGAGAGGTCTCTTACTTTAGGGGAGGTAGGGTTAGAGAGGTCTCTTACTTTAGGGGAGGTAAGGGTTGGAGAGGTCTCTTACTTTAGGGGGGGGTTAGGGTTAGAGAGGTCTCTTACTTTAGGGTAGGGTTAGAGAGGTCTCTTAATTTAGGGGAGGTAGGGTTAGAGAGGTATCTTACTTTAGGGGGGGGGTTAGGGTTAGAGAGGTCTCTTACTTTAGGGGGGGTTAGGGTTAGAGAGGTCTCTTACTTTAGGGGAGGTAGGGTTAGAGAGGTCTCTTACTTTAGGGGAGGTAAGGGTTAGAGAGGTCTCTTACTTTAGGGGAGGTAGGGTTAGAGAGGTCTCTTACTTTAGGGGAGGTAGGGTTAGAGAGGTCTCTTACTTTAGGGGAGGTAAGGGTTAGAGAAATCTCTTACTTTAAGGGGGGTAAGGGTTAGAGAGGTCTCTTACTTTAGGGGAGGTAGGGTTAGAGAGATCTCTTACTTTAGGGGAGGTAAGGGTTAGAGAGGTCTCTTACTTTAGGGGAGGTAAGGGTTAGAGAGGTCTCTTACTTTAGGGGAGAAAGGGTTAGAGAGGTTTCTTACTTTAGGGGAGGTAAGGGTTAGAGTGGTCTCTTACTTTAGGGGAGGTAAGGGTTAGAGTGGTCTCTTACTTTAGGGGAGGTAAGGGTTAGAGAGGTCTCTTACTTTAGGGGAGGCAGGGTTAGAGAGGTTTCTTACTTTAGGGGAGGTTAGGGTTAGAGAGGTCTCTTACTTTGGGGGGGGGGGGGGTAGGGTTAGAGAGGTCTCTTACTTTAGGGGAGGTAGGGTTAGAGAGGTCTCTTACTTTAGGGGAGGTAAGGGTTAGAGAGGTCTCTTACTTTAGAGGGGGTAAGGGTTAGAGAGGTCTCTTACTTTAGGGAAGGTAGGGTTAGAGAGGTCTCTTACTTTAGGGGAGGCAGGGTTAGAGAGGTCTCTTACTTCAGGGGAGGTAAGGGTTAGAGAGGTCTCTTACTTTAGGGGAGGTAAGGGTTAGAGTGGTCTCTTACTTTAGGGGAGGTTAGGGTTAGAGAGGTCTCTTACTTTAGGGGAGGTAGGGTTAGAGAGGTCTCTTACTTTAGGGAGGGTAGGATTAGAGAGGTCTCTTACTTTAGGGGGGGTTAGGGTTAGAGAGGTCTCTTACTTTAGGGGGGGGGGTAAGGGTTAGAGAGGTCTCTTACTTTAGGGGAGGTAGGGTTAGAGAGGTCTCTTACTTTAGGGGAGGTAGGGTTAGAGAGGTCTCTTACTTTAGGGGAGGTAAGGGTTAGAGAGGTCCCTTTTTTTATTTTTTTTATTTTACCTTTATTTAGCCAGGCAAGTCAGTTAAGAACAAATTCTTATTTTCAATGACGGCCTGGGAACAGTGGGTTAACTGCCTGTTCAGGGGCAGAACGACAGATTTGTACCTTGTCAGCTCGGGGGTTTGAACTCGCAACCTTCCGGTTACTAGTCCAACGCTCTAACCACTAGGCTACCCTGCCGCTTACTTTAGGGGAGGTAGGGTTAGAGAGGTCTCTTACTTTAGGGGAGGTAGGGTTAGAGAGGTCTCTTACTTTAGGGGAGGTAAGGGTTGGAGAGGTCTCTTACTTTAGGGGGGGTTAGGGTTAGAGAGGTCTCTTACTTTAGGGGGGGTTAGGGTTAGAGAGGTCTCTTACTTTAGGGGAGGTAAGGGTTGGAGAGGTCTCTTACTTTAGGGGGGGTTAGGGTTAGAGAGGTCTCTTACTTTAGAGGAGGTAGGGTTAGAGAGGTCTCTTACTTTAGGGGAGGTAAGGGTTAGAGAAATCTCTTACTTTAAGGGGGGTAAGGGTTAGAGAGGTCTCTTACTTTAGGGGAGGCAGGGTTAGAGAGGTTTCTTACTTTAGGGGAGGTTAGGGTTAGAGAGGTCTCTTACTTTGGGGGGGGGGGGGGGTAGGGTTAGAGAGGTCTCTTACTTTAGGGGAGGTAGGGTTAGAGAGGTCTCTTACTTTAGGGGAGGTAGGGTTAGAGAGGTCTCTTACTTTAGGGGAGGTAAGGGTTAGAGAGGTCCCTTACTTTAGGGGAGGTAGGGTTAGAGAGGTCTCTTACTTTAGGGGAGGTAGGGTTAGAGAGGTCTCTTACTTTAGGGGAGGTAAGGGTTGGAGAGGTCTCTTACTTTAGGGGGGGTTAGGGTTAGAGAGGTCTCTTACTTTAGGGGAGGTAGGGTTAGAGAGGTCTCTTACTTTAGGGGAGGTAAGGGTTGGAGAGGTCTCTTACTTTAGGGGGGGTTAGGGTTAGAGAGGTCTCTTACTTTAGGGGAGGTAGGGTTAGAGAGGTCTCTTACTTTAGGGGAGGTAGGGTTAGAGAGGTCTCTTACTTTAGGGGGGGTTAGGGTTAGAGAGGTCTCTTACTTTAGGGGGGGTTAGGGTTAGAGAGGTCTCTTACTTTAGGGGAGGTAGGGTTAGAGAGGTCTCTTACTTTAGGGGAGGTAAGGGTTAGAGAGGTCTCTTACTTTAGGGGAGGTAGGGTTAGAGAGGTCTCTTACTTTAGGGGAGGTAGGGTTAGAGAGGTCTCTTACTTTAGGGGAGGTAAGGGTTGGAGAGGTCTCTTACTTTAGGGGGGGTTAGGGTTAGAGAGGTCTCTTACTTTAGAGGAGGTAGGGTTAGAGAGGTCTCTTACTTTAGGGGAGGTAAGGGTTAGAGAAATCTCTTACTTTAAGGGGGGTAAGGGTTAGAGAGGTCTCTTACTTTAGGGGAGGCAGGGTTAGAGAGGTTTCTTACTTTAGGGGAGGTTAGGGTTAGAGAGGTCTCTTACTTTGGGGGGGGGGTAGGGTTAGAGAGGTCTCTTACTTTAGGGGAGGTAGGGTTAGAGAGGTCTCTTACTTTAGGGGAGGTAAGGGTTAGAGAGGTCTCTTACTTTAGAGGGGGTAAGGGTTAGAGAGGTCTCTTACTTTAGGGAAGGTAGGGTTAGAGAGGTCTCTTACTTTAGGGGAGGCAGGGTTAGAGAGGTCTCTTACTTTAGGGGAGGTAAGGGTTAGAGAGGTCCCTTACTTTAGGGGAGGTAAGGGTTGGAGAGGTCTCTTACTTTAGGGGGGGTTAGGGTTAGAGAGGTCTCTTACTTTAGAGGAGGTAGGGTTAGAGAGGTCTCTTACTTTAGGGGAGGTAAGGGTTAGAGAACTCTCTTACTTTAAGGGGGGTAAGGGTTAGAGAGGTCTCTTACTTTAGGGGAGGCAGGGTTAGAGAGGTTTCTTACTTTAGGGGAGGTTAGGGTTAGAGAGGTCTCTTACTTTGGGGGGGGGGTAGGGTTAGAGAGGTCTCTTACTTTAGGGGAGGTAGGGTTAGAGAGGTCTCTTACTTTAGGGGAGGTAAGGGTTAGAGAGGTCTCTTACTTTAGAGGGGGTAAGGGTTAGAGAGGTCTCTTACTTTAGGGAAGGTAGGGTTAGAGAGGTCTCTTACTTTAGGGGAGGCAGGGTTAGAGAGGTCTCTTACTTTAGGGGAGGTAAGGGTTAGAGAGGTCCCTTACTTTAGGGGAGGTAGGGTTAGAGAGGTCTCTTACTTTAGGGGAGGTAGGGTTAGAGAGGTCTCTTACTTTAGGGGAGGTAAGGGTTGGAGAGGTCTCTTACTTTAGGGGGGGTTAGGGTTAGAGAGGTCTCTTACTTTAGGGGAGGTAGGGTTAGAGAGATCTCTTACTTTAGGGGAGGTAGGGTTAGAGAGGTCTCTTACTTTAGGGGAGGTTAGGGTTAGAGAGGTCTCTTACTTTAGGGGAGGTAGGGTTAGAGAGGTCTCTTACTTTAGGGGAGGTAAGGGTTAGAGAGGTCTCTTACTTTAGGGGAGGTAGGGTTAGAGAGGTCTCTTACTTTAGGGGAGGTAGGGTTAGAGAGGTCTCTTACTTTAGGCGAGGTAAGGGTTGGAGAGGTCTCTTACTTTAGGGGGGGTTAGGGTTAGAGAGGTCTCTTACTTTAGAGGAGGTAGGGTTAGAGAGGTCTCTTACTTTAGGGGAGGTAAGGGTTAGAGAAATATCTTACTTTAAGGGGGGTAAGGGTTAGAGAGGTCTCTTACTTTAGGGGAGGTAGGGTTAGAGAGATCTCTTACTTTAGGGGAGGTATGGGTTAGAGAGGTCTCTTACTTTAGGGGAGGTAGGGTTAGAGAGTTCTCCTACTTTAGGGGAGGCAGGGTTAGAGAGGTTTCTTACTTTAGGGGAGGTAAGGATTAGAGTAGTCTCTTACTTTAGAGGAGGTAAGGGTTAGAGTGGTCTCTTACTTTAGGGGAGGTAAGGGTTAGAGAGGTCTCTTACTTTAGGGGAGGCAGGGTTAGAGAGGTTTCTTACTTTAGGGGAGGTTAGGGTTAGAGAGGTCTCTTACTTTGGGGGGGGGGGGTAGGGTTAGAGAGGTCTCTTACTTTAGGGGAGGTAGGGTTAGAGAGGTCTCTTATCTTAGGGGAGGTAAGGGTTAGAGAGGTCTCTTACTTGGGGGTGGGGGGTAGGGTTAGAGAGGTCTCTTACTTTAGGGGAGGTAAGGGTTGGAGAGGTCTCTTACTTTAGGGGGGGTTAGGGTTAGAGAGGTATCTTACTATAGGGGAGGTAGGGTTAGGGAGGTCTCTTACTTTAGGGGAGGTAGGGTTAGAGAGGTCTCTTACTTTAGGGGGGGTTAGGGTTAGAGAGGTCTCTTACTTTAGGGGATGTAGGGTTAGAGAGGTCTCTTACTTTAGGGGAGGTAAGGGTTGGAGTGGTCTCTTACTTTAGGGGGGGTTAGAGTTAGAGTGGTCTCTTACTTTAGGGGAGGTAGGGTTAGAGAGGTCTCTTACTTTACGGGAGGTAGGGTTAGAGAGGTCTCTTACTTTAGGGGGGGTTAGGGTTAGAGAGGTCTCTTACTTTAGGGGAGGTAAGGGTTAGAGAGGTCCCTTACTTTAGGGGAGGTAGGGTTAGAGAGGTCTCTTACTTTAGGGGAGGTAGGGTTAGAGAGGTCTCTTACTTTAGGGGAGGTAAGGGTTGGAGAGGTCTCTGACTTTAGGGGGGGTTAGGGTTAGAGAGGTCTCTTACTTTAGGGGAGGTAAGGGTTAGAGAGGTTTCTTACTTTAGGGGAGGTAAGGGTTAGAGAGGTCTCTTACTTTAGGGGAGGTAGGGTTAGAGAGGTCTCTTACTTTAGGGGAGGTAAGGGTTGGAGAGGTCTCTTACTTTAGGGGGGGTTAGGGCTAGAGGGGTCTCTTACTTTAGGGGAGGCAGGGTTAGAGAGGTCTCTTACTTTAGGGGGGGTTAGGGTTAGAGAGGTCTCTTACTTTAGTGGGGGTAGGGTTAGAGAGGTCTCTTACTTTGGGGGGGGGGGTTAGGGTTAGAGAGGTCTCTTACTTTAGTGGGGGTAGGGTTAGAGAGGTCTCTTACTTTAGGGGGGGGTAGGGTTAGAGAGGTCTCTTACTTTAGGGTAGGTAAGGGTTAGAGAGGGTTCTCACTTTAGGGTAGGTAAGGGTTAGAGAGGTCTCTTACTTTAGGGGGGGTTAGGGTTAGGGAGGTCTCTTACTTTAGGGGGGGGGGGGGGGCAGGTTAGGGAGGGTTCTTACTTTAGGGGGGGGGGTTAGGGTTAGAGAGGTCTCTTACTTTAGGGGAGGTTAGGGTTAGAGAGGTCTCTTACTTTAGGGGAGGTAGGGTTAGGGAGGGTTCTTACTTTAGGGGAGGTTAGGGTTAGAGAGGTCTCTTACTTTGGGGGGGGGGGGGGGTTAGGGAGGGTTCTTACTTTAGTGGGTGTCAGGGTTATGGAGGTCTCTTACTTTAGGGGGGTGTTAGGATTAGAGAGGGTTCTTACTTTAGTGGAGGTTAGTGTTAGGGAGATCTCTTACTTTAGGGGGATTAGGGTTGGGGAGGGGAGGGTTCTTACTTTAGTGGAGGTTAGTGTTAGGGAGGTCTCTTACTTTAGGGGGGGTTAGGGTTGGGGGGGTGTCTTACTTTAGGGGAGGTTAGGGATAGGGAGATCTCTTACTTTAGGGGGGATTAGGGTTGGGGAGGGGAGGGTTCTTACTTTAGGGGAGGTTAGGGTTAGGGAAGGTTCTTACTTTAGGGGGGGTAGGGTTGTGGAGTGTTCTTACTTTAGGGGAGGTTAGTGTTAGGGAGGTCTCCTACTTAAGGGGGATTAGGGTTAGGGAAGGTTCTTACTTTAGGGGGGGTAGGGTTGTGGAGTGTTCTTACTTTAGGGGGGGCCTCGTCGGAGCCCCCTGAGTCCCAGGACACAGTGACCTGACGTCTCATCTCCATCCTTAGTCTCTCCTCCTGCTGGGCCTTCTCCTCCTCTAGGATAGTACTGCAGGGAACACACACACACACACACACACACAACAGCTTAGCACACCTAACATAAATTCATAAAAAAGACTGAACATTTTAACAAAATCATCTCATTTACTGTAGCCTGAAACGCAATCATGTTCCTATCACAGACGAGCTGTAATGCAGATGTGATTTATTTTGTTTGTTAGGCAAACCCAAATCCACCCATCAATCTATTAATGACATCATCCGATCATCCATCATTCGACCCTACATCCAATTTACCTTACAGGAAAACGCTCATTCCCCAGAGTTTATGCTTCCGAGAGCCCATCTTATCACACCAGAACAGATGAACCACCAGCTCCCTGGTCACATCCCCAGCCTGCAGTGGAGGTGTGTGAGAGTCTAGCAGCAGCCTGGTAAGTCCTGCACTGTTTTACTAAACTCACTTTATCAGAGACAGCTAGCTCCAGCTCACCCCATCCACCTCCCTTAGCTTCCCCCTCCTTCCTCCCTCTGCCCTGGGCAGCCTGTTGTGGTTGGCACTCAGCCAGACAGCTTATCAGCCAGCCAGCCAGCCTTCACTGGATTGGATTGACTGGGAAGAATGATGCTGCGGAACTAAATATCAGGGTCGTAATTCATTAGGGAACAACGTAGCAAAACGTTTCGCAATGTAACAAAAACAGTGTTTCTTATTGGACCAGTTCAGGTAGTCTGTCCCTGTTTCACTCAGTTGTCTTCCGTTTGGTAAATAATGAATGCGACCCAGGGTTTGGCTAGAGGAGAGGAGATTGTAAGGAAGCGCTGTCCTTAAGACACACTATGAATGCCTTCACAGTGGTAGTAAAAGTTGGTGTACCTTACTCTTTGGACCTTAATTGGTCAAAGACAGCAACAGACAAAGTGGATATCCCAGGAGCCTTGACGGGTGCTCACTGGAATCTCTGCTGCCCTGTGTTTCCTTTCTCTCCCGGTGCATTCTGGATCTAAGGTTGTGTTACTATGGGTTAGATGAGAGATAATGGGCTGTTCACACTCTGTACCCAAGAGCTCAAAATGGAACACGAAGAGTCTCACTCCTGATGGCACACACAGACGCACGTACACAGGAAACCAGCACGCACACCCACACGTGTCAGACATATCTTCGTACAGTTAAATGAATCCAGTGACAGGGTAACTATCACCCAAACACAGCAAAGACTTTGGATACAGGTAGCCTAGCGGTTTAAGAGCGTTGGGCCAGTAACTGAAAGGCTTCTGGTATCGAATCCCCGAGCCAGCAAGGTGGAAAAATCTGCCGTTCTGCCTTTGAGCAAAGGCACTTTAACCCCAACAACTGCTCCCCGGGCGCTGTGGATTAAGACAGCCCCTTGCACCTCTCTGATCCAGAGAGGTTGGGTTAAATGTGGAAGACACATTTCAGTTGAATGCATTCTGTTGTGCTACTGACTAGGTATCTCCTATCTCTACAGACAACCAACCACATACCTACTATACACAGTACTCTCCCAAAACATACCCACTGCTCAACATAGGGCTATGGGGACTGTGGGGACTATGGGTCCAATGGGAACTATTATCTAGTAGGGACACGAGTCACAGTTCAGTTCAGGAGAGTGGCTCACATCCATAGGGCTTTATCGACGGACACACAGACAGACACATTTTTATATACTAAGGCAAATGGTTTAAAGTAGTGTGCTATATAGGGAATAGGGTGCCATCCGGGACGTAGCCGAGGACTACCCACAGTCATTTACCCACACACACCCTCGTCTGTGGCCTTGCTTCAGTTAAACTAAAATAAATACTACATACATCCCACTTTATCCAGCTGCCATGGATTTGACTGACATGATAGACCATTGAAGTGCATTGAGTGCTGATAATTGCTAGTCTCTATTGGGAATATGGCATCAACCTGTTGCCTCTTATGTGGCTACAACTTAAGTAGCGGAGACCGCACTGTTTCCAAACTTTACTGAAGTGTCCTATACTTTAATACATGAAACAGTGACCTCTTGAGTAGCAATGTTGAATATCATTGTTCCAGAGTTATAAAGGAGGGAAAACGTGTGTAAAAGAACACTGGCATGACCTGAACTTCTCCCCTCAGGGGTACTGACCTGAGCTGGGTTTTGAGCTCTGTGAAGCGGGGCCTCTTGCTGGGGTCGTAGGCCCAGCACTTGGTCATCAGGCTGTACAGGGTGGGGGGACAGTTGTGGGGCATGGCCAGACGCTCTCCGTTCTCTATCCGCCCGATGACATCATTGTTCTTCACCCCCTGGAAGGGCTTGATACCGTACATGAGGATCTCCCACATACACACACCTGGAGGGGAGGTGCTCTAGATATAACACCACAGACAGACAAAAACACGCATGGAAGCACACACACACAGACGCGCGTACACACACACAGACGAGTGTACACACACACAGACGCGCGTACACACACACAGACGCGCGTACACACACACAGACGCGCGTCCACACACACACACACGTACACACACACACATGCATGCGTACACACGCGTATTGATCGCTAGATAAGCATTATTTGTAGCTGCTAAACTCACCAAACATCCACACGTCGCTGGCTGAGGTAAAGCGTCTGAAGTTGATGGACTCTGGAGCCATCCATTTGATTGGCAGTTTCCCTTTGGAAGCTGAAAACCCAGTTAGCAATCGACTGTCAACATTTTAGTAGGGTGAAGTTTCCCCGAGGTGCTGATCAGTTTTGTATTTCCCACACTAATGGTTAAAGTTAGGATTGGTGGGAAACTTTTCCCTGGAGTTCAACATTTTGATAGCCTGCAATAGCTTTCACAACCAGCAGATGGTGGTAAAACATCAGCCTGGAAGCCGGTATGTTTGTACCATAGACATGGCATCATTGTATCTGTCCCATTATGGCGCTGCCCATGCTAAAACAGGCTTTTGGGCACTAGCGTCCTCTATCTCTCTCTGTGGTTTGTACCTTTGTAGTAGGAGGAGTCTTCCATGTAGCGTGAGAGCCCAAAGTCTCCCAGCATCACACAGTCTGTGGAAGACACTAGCACGTTCCTGGCAGCAATGTCCCTGAGGAGATACACACATACACCATGAGTAGGAATCATGGAAAACATGGGGATTTTGACAGCGTGGCACCAAAAAATATATTAGAAAGTGTCAAAAACATAATATTATATTGCCTCTGTAAAGCTGTTAAAGTGGGTGGTGGTCTTACCTATGGACAAAGCGTTTGCTCTCCAGGTAGGCCAAAGCTGTGCTGAGCTGATGGGAGAACAGGATCAACGTTGATAGGTCCAGGTTGTACTTCCTTACTTGTAAAAATGACCTCAACTGGAAGAGATTAAAACATCGATAAGATACAAGATATCCTCTTTGTTTTGACAGAGATAGAGGGATGACAGCAGGAATGATAGAGAAACTTTGGACCTGTTCCCAAATGTGTTCGGTGTTAATTTATTACAAGAATGACAAGAAGTCCAACAACAACTACTGTAAGTACTGATCCAAATATACTCTTGGTCACCTCACCTCTCCCATCGTGCACAGCTCCATGATAATCCACACTGGGTTTTCTGTGATCACACCAATCAGCTTCACTATGTGGGGGTGGTCGAACTGACGCATGGTCACTGAGGAACACATACATCACAAAAGGGTGTGAGGATTTCACAGAACAGTTTAGATCAAGTGGAAAGAGAAAACGCTCCCTGGGATAGGTCTAACACAGTCCCTCAACAGTCTGTGAACCGTGTAAACCCAGCGAGCAAAGAAACCTGAGAGTACAATAAGGCAGCATGTGTGTGTGTGTACATGGCAATCAGCAGCAGCTGCAGTCTTCATCAGGCCCATGACAGCGACACAGCACTACATCTCAGCATACTCACGTGCTTCCTGAAGGAACTTCTCGCGCACGCTGTCCGACGTGCAGTTCTTGCATGTTTTAATGGCCACGTTTAGAGTGGGATTCTCCTGGAAGAGAAATTAGAGAAAATATTGGATTTGTTTGTGTGCATTACTGGTAGTGGATAATATCATGACAATTCAGATCATAAATAAGAGGCCAGATGTGTTTAGCTAGACAGTAACAGGGGTGGAATTGAAAGGAACACGTGAGGACTGAGGGTGAGAGGGGAGCTGCTAAGGCTGCATTTAGCCAGACAGTTGCAGTGCTATTTCTTTGTTACAGTACTATTTACCGGGCTGTTGTAGACTCCCTGGTGGACGTCTCCAAACTGTCCCTCACCGATGCAGCGTCCCAGCTCTATCCTGTCTCTCTGGATCTCATAGTCCCTGGCTGGGGAGGGAGAGTTAGTTACACTGACTCTCATAGTCCCTGGCTGGGGAGGGAGAGATAACTCCTGTTAGTTACACTGACTCTCATAGTCCCTGGCTGGGGAGGGAGAGATAACTCCTGTTAGTTACACTGACTCTCATAGTCCCTGGCTGGGGAGGGAGAGATAACTCCTGTTAGTTACACTGACTCTCATAGTCCCTAGCTGAGGAGGGAGAGATAACTCCTGTTAGTTACACTGACTCTCATAGTCCCTGGCTGGGGAGGGAGAGATAACTCCTGTTAGTTACACTGACTCTCATAGTCCCTGGCTGGGGAGGGAGAGATAACTCCTGTTAGTTACACTGACTCTCATAGTCCCTGGCTGGGGAGGGAGAGATAACTCCTGTTAGTTACACTGACTCTCATAGTCCCTGGCTGGGGAGGGAGAGATAACTCCTGTTAGTTACACTGACTCTCATAGTCCCTGGCTGGGGAGGGAGAGATAACTCCTGTTAGTTACACTGACTTTTACAGGGTGAATGACTCACCACTATGCTGATCTGTGTGTGTGTGTTGATGAGGCCTTTTTTGGTTGTTAATAATAACAGCAAGATGCCTTGGCTGTGTTTTCACTGCAGTAGATGGTAATACTGTATGAAATACTGTATTTATCTGTATTAGGCAATTCACACCCACCACCAGGCAAGGACATGCACACTACAACAGAAAATGATCAGGATGTGGTGATGTCAACAGACATAGTACTTGATATATTTGGTTCCTCCCTGTGGATTTCAAATTACAACAGGCTACCACTTTGGTTTGATTGACTGTATCTATTTGAGTCCTTTACCAGACGCTCTTATCCAATTAAGATGATTGCACAATCTCTTCAGACAGACACCTAACAAACAAAACTAAATTATAAATGGAATTTCACATCAAAACGTTCAAGCAATGGTGAAATGAAAGAAAAACCAAGGAAGAAACACATCAACATGAAAAATAAATAAATAAGCCAATTGAACAATCACTATTGAAGACGCATTGAACTCTGGTACTGAATGGATGAGATTGCTTCATCTCACAGCTAGCGAGATATTTTACTTGGTTTCAGCAAACAGTATTAAAGTGATAGTTCACTTCAAATTCAACATTTTTCAGGTTTGAATGGAGTGAAAAACACCAGAACCCTCTAAGCTGATGAAATGTAACAATTCCGATCCATTTGGGATGGAGGCCTAAGGCTGAATCTGATAAGTCTGTCAAACTTTCATTTTAGAGGGAAATGATTTGATTTTAAGATGACCAGTAGGTTACTAAACCTATGAAATACCTCCAGTAGATGAGTTGAATGGGCCGTTCTAGTACAGTACACAAGCACAATTACAGACAGAAAGCAAAGAGACAAACAGAAAGAGAGAGGCAGCGTTACCTTCATCTACTCCATAGCTCACTGCTGGGTGGTTAGGATAAAGAGAATTGGCTTTTAGAAACCATTTGCAACAGAACACGACAAACACACGTTAGAAAGTAAGACCGAGGGGAATAGATGTTATGTGGTTTATATGGTTTTAAAAGAACCAACTTGTGAGTGTACAGAGCTGGGTGTCAATGGGGAAAAACAGGTTATCCTGTAGAACAAGAATATGTGCTAGAAAGCCACACGTGTCACATTAGATCTTGATCATCTAGAAATGGATTATCTTAGGCTGCCTCTCAGATGGCACCCTATTCTAATCCCTATGGGCCCTGGTCAGAAGTAGCGCACTAAACTGGGAATAGGGTGCCATTTGGGACTCAGGGCTATTTATTGGGTATTAGCCCAGTGGGACTCAGTGGGACTCAAATCCCCATGTGGTATGAAGAAATCTACAGATGCTGGATGGACCACTTGTTTGAATGTAGAGAGCTCTGGTCTCGAGTGTTAGCATGCAATGGGACTCCTCCGTCTCCATATACAGAGCTCCTTGTTACAGAATAACTTTTTGTTTCACAACCAGACTGTCTTGTTAGTCAGCTGGCCCAGACCACTCAACAACCTGGTGAATTAGCTGCACTCTATTTCTCTGTCCCAAATGACACCCTATTCCCAATACAGTGCACTACGTTTGACCAGGGCCAATAGGGCTCTGGTCAAAAGTAGTGCACTATGTAGGGAATAGGGTGCCATTTGTGACACAACCTACACCACTGCAGGGGCTATTGTGTTCCAGACTCATATGATCCCACGAGACCTGGCATCATGGCCACCAAAGAAAGACCTGGGGTTACTGGAGACATAAAATTACAATAACTAGAACGGAAATTAAAATTAAAGTCAAGGATGGCGGCTATGGGTGTACCATGGTCTAAGGTGCTTTGTCCATTCTAGTGATTATAACTCTATGACTAACTCATTCTTTCACTCCAGTACACTCAAAGGGCACTTGTCTCTTTCAGTCCTGATGACTACTCACTGACATGACTATTCCATATAATGAACATTTGTGACAAGTAAAAGGATTTCACTGATGATGTACTACTAAGCATTCCATAGATATTTTCATGGACTATCAGTGAATCATAATGGAACAGAATGCGTGTCTGATTTGGACAGCATCATGACAACAGGAATATAAATGAATGGAAATGCTGGGAAATGAAAGATCATCAATAAGAATACGTGACTATCCAGTTACAGTACGTGTATAGACTTACACCGTCACCATGACAACCAAACATTGAGTGTACCAGACAATCTAGTACCGTTTCGATAAAGGACACACACAGGCAGCGTGTGTGGGGTATTTGGGAAGTAGAAACTAACATCTCCACTAGCCACATTAATAAACACACAGAGCCTGAGGAAACAGATCACCATACAGCACCCGGGCCACAGTCAAAGGAATTTAGATAAGAGAAGGACGAAGAGAAAGAATATGAGAGAGAGACAAAGAGAGAGAAATCAAAAGAGAGACCAAGAGAGAAATAACAAGAGAGATAAAGAAAGAGAGCTAGAAAGAGAGACAGAGAACGAGAGAAACAAAGAGAGAAAGAACGAGAGCGATAGAGACAAAAGAGAAAAGAAAGAGAGAGAGACAGATAGAAAGAGAGACAAGGAGAGAAAGAACAAGAGAGAGAGAGAGACAGAAAGAGAGACAAGGAGAGAAAGAACAAGAGAGAGAGACAAGGAGAGAAAGAATGAGAGAGAGAAAAAGCTAGAAAGAGGAGATCAAGAGACATATTAGCAGCAGGGCACACATTAAGATCAACATAGTGTATTACTACTAGGGAGCATAGAGCTGCACTTACTTGAGGGCATGGTGTAGGTATCGTCTTCGTCTATAATCTCAGCATAGTCATCCGTCTCTGCAGAAACACAACAGCCTCGTGGTCAAGTCCAGTCACACACTGTCCGAGATGGATACACACAGATGCAGCTAGCTAGATACGTACCCTTCCACACAAGTAACTAGAGCCAGCTGAATATAAACATGCGAGTCAGACAGCAAGTGCTCCTCTGCAAACTCCTACACTGCTGGACACATGGGCGAGTCAGTCTCTCTCTCTCTCTCTCTCTCTCTCTCTCTCTCTCTCTCTCTCTCTCTCTCTCTCTCTCTCTCTCTCTCTCTCTCTCTCTCTCTCTCTCTCTCTCTCTCTCTCTCTCTCTCTCTCTCTCTCTCTCTCTCTCTCTCTCTCTCTCTCTCTCTCTCTCTCTCTCTCTCTCTCTCTCTCTCGCTCTCTCATACAGTACACACAGAAACACAAGCATGTCCGTTATCAACTCGCACAGTTTCAGCCATATCTGTCTGCTCTGTCGGTCTGTCTGATCAGAGCTTAGCAGTACAGATGGGCTTCTTGGTAAGGGAGAAAGAGGAGGGAGAGTGAGAAAAAGAGAGAGAGAAGCCGTTCCCAATCCCCTAGATAAACAGCTTTAGGTGTTTACAGTATGTGAACGGCCGCTTGATGTCCAGTCTTGACTTGATCTAAAATGGTAATACGCTAGTTGTGCCGTCTTGGCTGCTGTTCCTCTTAGGGAAAAACGACCAGCAGACTCTGTGTAGTATGTAGCTAGCCATCAGACGGCCCATTTTAGACAGGAATGCCGCGGTGCCACGGAGCTCGCCAAACTCAGCTCTCTTTATGAGGCCCAGCTGAGAGAGGGCTGGGAGCTGGGCCCTTAAAGATGCAGGCAGACAGCAGGGAATGTAATCAGAAAGCCACTCAGAGTAGGAGTCCCCCCCCCCCCCAATCTAATCTTATTCATTATAATAAAAAAGTCAGAACTGATCTTGCTCTGAGACTCTCTGTGGATACAGTTCCAGAGCGTGGGACAGACCAGACCTGGGGTCAAATTGTATTTGTTTTATTTCAAATACTTTAAACTGTGCTTGATTGAGCTTGCCTGGAGCCTTGGGACCAACAGAATAGTCCTAAAAGTACAAACTCTGTCAATTTGGCACTCCAGACAGGCTCAATCAAACTAAATCGATTTGAATCACAGGGAAGCACTGCAGCTAAGACAGTTTTCATCACATTTTCTGGAAACGTTAACTGTTACATTGTTTCCCTAACTCCAATCAGGTCTATTGCATGATAAGTGCATTACTAATGGCAAACTACAAGCAGATAGATAAAAAACAGATTAATTTAATTTGATTCATGATTCATTTGATTGATATGATTCATGAGTGATACACACACAACACAACCCACAACCCCCTGAATCCCCCATGACCCCAGTGAGTTAGTAGCAGGTGACAGAAAGGAATGGAGGGAAATATTAAAAAGCAAACTTTACCATCCCCACTACAATCCTCTGCAGGTCCAAGGAGAGCATGCCAAACAGAGAGAGAGAGGGGAGGGAGAGAGGGAGGAAGGGAGAGAGGGAGGAAGGGAGAGGGAGAGAAAGAGAGCGAGAGGTTACACACCATAGAAAGATATGAAAAGTATAAAAGACACAGTATAATTAATTCAAAATGGGTTTAATAATTGTTACCGTGACCCACACTCCCTCAAAACAAGCAGGGACTGGGAATTTCACAAGTGTATCCAATCCATTGGGAAAGTATTTTATTTTCTAAGCTTCTACTTTAAATTGAATTAGTCTTTCGTTGGAATGTGTGGAACCTGATTCAGTTTGGTTGAGGGGACAGCCAGAGTAGTGAACTTCAGCCAGCATTGTTCGGAAGGGGGTCAGTGGAGTTCATTGGCTATTCTTAGCATGGGCCACTGTGACGGATAGGAACGTGAGCTAATGGGAAGCTGTTAAACAGCTGAGACAGAAGCGTGGACCAATACGAAGCTGTTAAACAGGTGACAGCGGGCAGGACAGAAGTCACATGTCCAGAAGTTAGTATTGGTTAACTTTGTTAGTTAGATACTTTTTTTGAGACATTATCCTTGTTTAACATTATCCTTGTTCAACATTATCCTTGTTCAAGGGCATAAACTCAGTTTGGCAAAATCGACCTAAAATGATAGGGACATATAAATCACTGGTGTCATTTTAGCCATATAAACAGATGGTTATTAAATTAGATGTACAGCTCTATTAAAGGGTGTCTTTAAGAGTCTGGTGGTCTGATGCTTACAGCATCTTGAACCTGGCTGCGGATCAAACAGATCGCTGCGCCATCAGCCCCGTCAGGCTCTATATACATCCCAAATGGCACCCTATTCCCTATATAGTACACTACTTTTAACCAAGACCCATAGGGCTCAGGTCAAAAGTAGTGCACTATATTTGGAATGGGGTGCCATTTGGGATGCTGCGGATCAACCAGATCACTGCGCCATCAGCCCCGTCAGGCTCTATATACATCCCAAATGGCACCCTATTCCCTATATAGTGCACTACTTTTAACCAAGACCCATTGGGCTCAGGTCAAAAGTAGTGCACTATATGGGGAATGGGGTGCCATTTGGGACGCGACCTCTATTGATTTGCGGGCCATGGCTCGACTACAATCAGCAGACGACACGCTTCCTGGAAAATAAAATGGGGACTCACTGTCTTGGAAAACTGGATCAGTTTCAATGTTTTTTATTTTCAGCCACGTCAGGGATAGGGTATGTACGTCATCTCATTTACTAGACATGTTCCTTCTTAACACAGTTTCTCAAACTTTTCCCCGCCAGGCTAGTTCTGTTTGGCCATTGTAGGTGTTGCTTTGTCAGTCATTTTAGAGAGATTTTAGTGCACTTCACACCAGAACTTTTGTTCAGCTAAAGTTTCATCCCCTCATTTCCCCTAAATCCCCTACACACGTGTTGTGTGAGTGTAGGGGATTTGGGGACAGTGGGGCAGACAGGGTTAGTCACAGAACAACAGAAAGCAGTGTCAGTCGAGTAAGCCAATCAGAGCAGTGGTACCCTTTGGCGGAGAGTCATGGGCACAGAAGACGAAAGGAAGGAGAAAGCGCCTGGCTTTAGCAGGTTTAGGAGGCGTCGGGGTCACAGAGTTCACAGAATCTTCAGCCAATCAGAGAGAAGGATGACAGAGCAGGAGAGATGGTGAGAAAAAGAGACTAATAGTTTTTCTGACAGAAACAGCTCTGGGGTGAAGTTTCTCCTAGGTACAGATCTAGAATCAGCATCCCCTCTCTCAATCCTAACTTTTACCATTAGTGGGGAAAATGCAAAACTGACCCAAGATTAGCCTCTAGGGGAAACTTCACCCAACAGCACAGAACACACATTGAGCAGCAGACAGCATTTGTGTATATGTTAAGGAGTGATAAATGTTGGTGTGATGGTGTCCGAAGCTTTCCCCATATTACAGACAAAATGCTACATATCCATTTACACCTCAGACATCATTACCACTCTGTCATGGCACGTCTGTTATGAAACGACATGAAATACGTCAATAGTAATATGAATACATCTCTTCTTTTCTATACCAACAGGGAAGTCAAAGCCGACAGGGGAACTATAGCCTTACTCAAATTATGGCAATTCTGCATTTCAATCAACAGCATAGTAATAAGTCCTTCACTATTCTATGCCTGATATGGCGGCCAGGGCTAAGGAATTGATTCGCACTTCTACAAAAGGTCTTGTGTACAACTGTACGCTGACACATATGGAATGTATTCAGTTAAATATATTGGATTTGTGTGAGCAGCAAGCTGCTGCTGTCCCTATGGGAATTTCTCTCTGACCTCTTTCTGAGAAATGGCATTGACGGATGGTATCAGGGAGAACTGGTGTAAAAACGGAACTCGGACCGTCAAAATAAATAAAAAACTATCAAGTGCAGAGCTGTGGTGTCATTGTAACACTTCTCGGCACAAGTCTCATATACAACTCTCCACCGCACACCAGGGTTCGTTCCCCACCTTGCTCATGGTTTCTTTCACTTGCCTGTCTCCCCCTCTGATCTTCCTAACTGTCTGAATAAATTGCTAAAACATATTCACAAAAAATAACTAAAACAGTTTCAAATAGACTGAAACTAGCAGCATTACTATTATTACTGATAGTAGTAGAGAGTAGACTTCTCCCATGGTTTGTTTCAAGAACTTTATTTAAACAAGTGTTTTAAATAGGCCTACTATGAGAATATGCCCAAAAATCATCAAACCATATAGTTTGAAACACACCAGTAAACTCTAAACCAAATATGTGAAAATATACTATCAGTGAATACAACACCTCTCAACCTTCATATTACTGTGTAGCTACAATCAAATAATAGTTCCCTATGACTGACTCCCATACATATATGATTCACCTTCTCCTTGAGAGCTGAGGAATCCTTAGATACCCTGTGACACTAACACCCTATGACATTTATTGAAACCTTATGAGACTCAATGACACCCTATGGCAGTTAATGACAATATATGACACTAATGACACCCTATGACACTTTAAAGACACCCTATGACACCCTATGACAGTTAATGACACCCTATGACACTTTAGTGACACCCTATGACACCCTATGATACTTAATGATGCCCTATGACACTTTAATGACACCCTAGGGCACTTTAATGACACCCTATGACACTTTAACGACACTTTAATGACACCCAATGATACTTAATGACACCCTATGACACTTTAATGACACCCTAGGACACTTAAATTACATTTAATGACACCCTATGACACTTTCATGACACCCTATGACACTTTAATGACACCCTATGACACCCTATGATACTTAATGACACCCTATGACACTTTAATGACACCCTATGACACCCTATGATACTTAATGACACCCTATGACATTTAATGAAACCCTATGACATTTAATGACACTCTATGGGGCGGCAGGGTAGCCTAGTGGTTAGAGCGTTGGACTAGTAACCGGAAGGTTGCGAGTTCAAACCCCCGAGCTGACAAGGTACAAATCTGTCGTTCTGCCCCTGAACAGGCAGTTAACCCACTGTTCCCAGGCCGTCATTGAAAATAAGAATTTGTTCTTAACTGACTTGCCTGGTTAAATAAAGGTAAAATAAAAAAAAAATAAAAAATAAAATGACACTCTATGACATTTAATGACACCCTATAACATTTAATGAAACCCTATGACATTAATGAAACCCTATGACATTAATGAAACCCTATGACATTTAATGACACCCTATGACATTTAATGAAACCCTATGACATTTAATGACACCCTATGACATGTAATGAAACCCTATGACATTTAAGGACACCCTATGTCACCCTCTGAACCTCCCAACCTCAGTGCCAGGCTCTCCTCTCTCAGCAGCATAGTAAACAAGCGTCTCTTTGATACCATAATGTCTGACTCTCTACACCCCTAACCTCTGGTCAGTTAACAGGGCTCTGGCCAACCCCTTCAATCAGGCCTTAATCTGTCTGTCACTGGAGCCCCCAGGCTATTAACATTCAGCAGTTCCATCACAGTCCTCTGACATTTAGGAGATAAAGAAGAGAACGAGAGATAGAGATAGACTGGGGACGAGAGAGAGGCAGAGGGATGGACGGGGAGGGAGAGAGCGGGAGAGAGAAATAAGGAGGAAGATAAATAGAAATAGACTGGGGAAAAGAGAGAAGCAGAGGGATGGAGGGAAAGAGAGGGGGGAGAGAGAGATGAGGAAGATAAATAGAAATAGACTGGGGAAAAGAGAGAAGCAGATGGATGTAGGGAAAGAGAGGGGGGAGAGAGATAAGGAGGAAGATAAATAGAAATAGACTGGGGAAAAGAGAGAAGCAGAGGGATGGAGGGAAAGAGAGGGGGAGAGAGAGATAAGGAGGAATAGAAATAGAAATAGACTGGGGAAAAGAGAGAAGCAGAGGGATGGAGGGAAAGAGAGGGGGGAGAGAGAGATAAGGAGGAAGATAAATAGAAATAGACTGGGGAAAATAGAGAAGCAGAGGGATGGAGGGAAAGAGAGGGGAGAGAGAGATGAGGAAGATAAATAGAAATAGACTGGGGAAAAGAGAGAAGCAGAGGGATGGAGGGAAAGAGAGGGGGGAGAGAGAGATAAGGAGGAAGATAAATAGAAATAGACTGGGGAAAAGAGAGAAGCAGAGGGATGGAGGGAAAGAGAGGGGGGAGAGATAGACTGGGAAAGAGGGAGAAGGGGGGGGGGGAGAAATAGAATGGGGAAGAGAGAGGTAGAGGCACCTGCTGCCCCTGTTAACCTCCTCAACCCGCCAATCCCCTCCCGTCCTACCCATCTCCTTAGCACTGACTCCCCCTGCCACTTGCTAATCCACAGGCATGTTAAGGCTGTATGCATCCCAAAAGGCACCATATTCCCTACATAGTGTACTACTACTACTACATAGTGTACTACTACTACATAGTGTACTACTATGTAGGGAATATGGTGCCATTTGGGACACAGATTAAATCTGACCTGGCCCTGGACTGGACTGTTTGTCTCAGCAGATGACGTTTATTATCCGCCATGGTGTTACAGCCCTTCAGCCCCGAATTACTCAGCTTCACCATTACTTATCATGCTGAATTGATTTCCTGTTACCACCACACACACGCCCGGCATCTGTTCTTGCTCTTACAAGAATAATCGGTGGAGAAAGCTTAACATGTCCTGTGATTGCACTAACCATCTATATCTTAGGATCAACAACAAAGACTAGAGCTGACAGAGACTAGTCCTAAATCAAATCAATTCTGCCCGCTTTTCATAAATGGCTAAAGTATAATAGCCTGTTTATCCATCATTGAGCATCATTAAACCCCAATACCCACACACATCCAAGTAAGGGATTTCATGTGATGGGTTCTGTATTAGATATCTAATATGTAATAATATCCAGTGGCTTTACAGATCAATGGACAGGAAGCATCTGGAATTATCTTGACTGGGATTATATTATAAAAAAGCATGGTCATATTTTCTTCCATCAATAGCCCAGCTATATCCAGTAAAAGTCTGCGATGTTGAGGAGGCACAGATCTCTTACCTGAGACAGAGATGGCACGCACCCCGGCGCTCCGGACCACCCCCTCTACTATCCTCTTCTCATTGTTGGGCACCCTGAAGGGTAAAGGTTGGAGACAACATGAGAAACATGAGAAACATGAGAATCAACATGAGAAATTCCCTAACCTAAAACCAGCAAGTAAATCAACAGCATCCACAGCAACTCCAGGAGGATCCAGCATATTCCTGAAAATAATCTCTGGGGCTATGTGGAAAACATCCACACTATGCTGAGTATCATTCTCCTCCACTGAGCCACTCTTCTTCTTGGAGAGTCTTGGAAGGATCTAGTGTGGAGGTGCTGGACCAATAGGAGGGGAATAGGGAGGAGACATTCTGAGAAGATTACTATTTAACAGGATTCTGCCCCAGAACTGTCTTGAGTGGGTTTTTTAAGGAGTGAGAGAAGGTGAGATTGTGGAAAACACCTCTCTAACACTAGTTCTAACTAGTCAACTGATTTCCCTGAATTACCTAATGTCCAGTAATTATAGCATGGAGAGGAAATACAATGGGTGTCATTGGATAACAGAGCTCTGACGCTAGGGGTCCTACAAATAGATTTACTGAGCAGATGTTTTTTTCACGCATTTTTGTTTGTTTGTTTGTTTGTTTCTTACACAGCTCTTTATGTTAACACCATCATATATCATTTTTACGTGAATGAACATTCAAAGTATACCCGTTGACAAATCATTTAGTGTATGGCAGATACTTACTTGGGGATTGAAGGCAGTGCTCTCTCTCCCTCTGAAAATACAGATGAGAGATATTGTTAAGCAAAGCATATACCGTAAAGCATCATCATTTTGAATACCAGAATACTAAAATCCAAGTGACAGTGTTATCTGGAACTTGTCTGTCGGCCTCGCATTAAAAGACCAAAATTGGCTAAAGAAAATTGTGATATATAAAAAAGTATACCGGTTTCATTTAAGGACCAAAAAATTGACAGCTCTACCATATAGATTGCAAAATAGTTGGGAAGAGATTTTTAATGTACCGATTCCATGGCACATGGTTTATGAACTTACACAAAACTATGCGGGATTCCAAAATTTGAGTTTTTTAATTAAAATGATTATCCAAAATTGTTGCAAAGAGACAGAATCATTAGATCATTAAGTTTTGGTACTGTCCATATGTAGCTTATTTTTGGTCACAGGTTCAGGAATGGCTGAAGAAATGCAACATTTATCTGGAACTAACTCTGCAAATAGCACTGCTGGGTGATTTAAAAAGTCATAATCAATCGATCAATAATATACCAATACTCTTAGCTAAAATATTTATCTTTAATGTACAATCTGTTGAATCTATGAGAATAGAAAGGTTCAGAATTTTTGTGAAACATCACAGCACAGTTGAAAAATATATGACAAATAAATAAATAAAAACTGGATCGTGTTCAGAGATAGATGGGAGGGGTTGAGTGGAGCTGAATGATGGGAATAAAAACAAACAAAAAATAGTGTCTGTCAAATGTAACTAGTATGTATAAACTGGGAGTAGAAGACTAAGTGTTGTTGTCCATTAGTTTACTCCAATTGGGATGGTAGGGTTAGGGGAAAATAATAACGGAAAATATATAAAAAATAAATATATGTATATTTTATACATATATTTACCCCAAAAATATATGGGGGATTGGAAATGATGCAGACAATTACATTGCTGGAAGCTAAACTATCGGCAATATTAAATCAAATCGACCCACTAAAAAAAGATGAAATAAAAAGGAAGAGGTGGAGTCGGTCCCGTGTGGCTCAGTTGGTAAAGCATTGGCGCTTGCAATGCTAGGGTTGTTGGTTCGACTCCTACGGGGGACCAATGTGAAAAAGTATGAAAACTGTATGCACTCACTACTGTAAGTCACACTGCTAAATGACTAAAATGTCAAATGTAAAATGAGGGGAAAATCACAAACACAGGAGAGGAGTAGCCTGTTTGAACCGCTCCCCTCCCTCCCACACAGGAAAAAGCACACAGTCCAACTCCAAAAAAGGCTTAAAAGGCCCCTCCCAAAAAACAGATCTCTAATGCTTTACTGCTCGAGAAAAGACTAGGTGTTTGTTGAAAATACCAGATCTCTCTCAGACTGATAAAGGTATTGAAAGTGAATTCAACTACGACTACTAAACATGGCAGTCATGACCAAAACAATACATGATTCCAAATCAAGCTACAACTGGAAACCTTGTAAACAGAAAGAAATCACACTACTGCCTACTGTCATGGTGATTGCCTAATACAATGCAGTCCATTTAGACTCAAATGACAACATCACCCAAGGCAGAGTGAATCTGTGACCGTCACTGCCGCAACGCAATCTTGAAAACCAAGTATTGTCAATAAACACAAACCCTTCAACTACAGTAATAATTCTTAGTAGAAGTATCTTTTTCAGACAGTGTGAGACTTACCTAACCTTTCAGCAGCAAAACAACTCAAACTCAAATGTAGACTACTATCTTTCTGAGATAGTGTGTGTGTGTGTCTTGAAAACAATCTAGTAAAATCAACACAAACACAAGCTATCAAACATACACAAGTTCACTTAGTGTGTTTTTGAGACAGTGTGTGTGTGTGTGTGTGTGTGTGTGTGTGTGTGTGTGAGGAAGATGTACCTTTCTGCGGCCGTATGATGAAGGACTGGGTGACTCCGTTTACCAGGCGACAGTAGCCGTCTATGAGGTCGGCCATGTTTTCAGCTGTGGTGAGTGACGGCGTGGTCACTGTGAGAGGCTGTGGACACAACAGCAGCCCACAAAGAGCCATTATTACCAGCACGGGCAGAGGGACGGACAGACAGACAGGGCTGTTACAACTGTTCTGCTCTGCCTGGGGCTGCCAGCTGCCCCCTCCCATCACACAAACACTGTAGGGGGAACTCCACATTTGTCTCAAACACAGACACACAAACACACACTGCAGACCCACACAAACACACACACACACACACACACACACACACACACAGTAGACCCTCACACACACACAAACACACACTGCAGACACACATACACTGCAGACACACACACACACACACACACACACACACTGCAGACACACACACTGCAGACACTCCCACACACACTGCAGACACACACACACACACACACAAACACCCACACACACACTGCAGACGCGCACAACCACACACACACTGCAGACACACACACACTGCAGACACACACATACACACACGGCAGACACACACACACACACACACACACACACACACACACACACACACACACACACACACACAGCAGATACACTGCAGATACACTGCAGACACACACACACACACAATGCACACACACACACACACACACACACACACACACACACTGCAGACACACACACACACTGCAGACCCACACACACACTGCAGACCCCCACACACAAACTGCAGACCCACACACACTGCAGACCCACACACACCACGCACACACACACACACACACACACACACACACACACTGCAGACACACACACTGCAGACACACAAACACACATACACTGCAGACGCACACACACACACCACACACACACACACACACACACACACACACACACACACACACACACACACACACACACACACACACACACACACACACACACACACACTGCAGACATACACACACTGTAGACACACACACTGCAGACACACACACTGCAGACACACACACAAACACACACTGCAGACACACACACAAACACACACTGCAGACACACACACACACACACACACACACACACACACACACACACTGACACTGCAGACACACACACACTGCAGACACACACACACACACACACACACACACACACACACACACACACACTGCAGACACACACACAAACACACACTGCAGACACACACTACAGACACACACACACACACACTGACACTGCAGACACACACACACTGCAGACACACACACACACACTGCAGACACACACGCACGCACACAAACACACACTGCAGACACACACACACACTACAGACACATACATGCACTACAGACACACAGACACACACACTACAGACACACACATGGGCACACACACATTCAGGAACACAGGCTCACTAACACACAGACACACACACACAATATCCATGTATTCCACTGACATAACTTCCTTCCTGTGCTGATTCATAACAACAGTAATACCACAGTGAACAGATGACTACAGAATAGCACTGTGACTGTGTTCCTCACTTTACCACCCGCCACATCTTACTCCTGGCTTGCGTCCAAGATGGCACCCTATTCCCTTTATAGTGCACTACTTTGGTCTAGAGCGCATATGGCTCTGGTCAAAAGTAGTGCACTATACAGCGAATAGGGTGCCATTTGGGACATGTGCTCTGCGCTACCACTGACTGACAGGCAGAGTAGTAACCCAATACTATAATAACCCTCTATGGACGGGCAGACAGTGTAGTAACCCAATACTATAATAACCCTCTATGGACGGGCAGACAGAGTAGTAACCCAATACTATAATAACCCTCTATGGACGGGCAGACAGTGTAGTAACCCAATACTATAATAACCCTCTATGGACGGGCAGACAGTGTAGTAACCCGATACTATAATAACCCTCTATGGACGGGCAGACAGTGTAGTAACCCAATACTATAATAACCCTCTATGGACGGGCAGACAGTGTAGTAACCCAATACTATAATAATCATCTATGGACGGGCAGACAGAGTAGTAACACAATACTATAATAACCCTCTATGGACGGGCAGACAGTGTAGTAACCCAATACTATAATAACCCTCTATGGACGGGCAGACAGTGTAGTAACACAATACTATAATAACCCTCTATGGACGGGCAGACAGAGTAGTAACCCAATACTATAATAACCCTCTATGGACGGGCAGACAGTGTAGTAACCCAATACTATAATAACCCTCTATGGACGGGCAGACAGTGTAGTAACCCAATACTATAATAACCCTCTATGGACGGGCAGACAGTGTAGTAACCCAATACTATAATAACCCTCTATGGACGGGCAGACAGAGTAGTAACACAATACTATAATAATCCTCTATGGCAGACAGAGTAGTAACCCAATACTATAATAATCCTCTATAGCAGACAGTGTAGTAACCCAATACTATAATAATCCTCTATGGCAGACAGAGTAGTAACACAATACTATAATAATCCTCTATGGACAGGCAGACAGAGTAGTAACACAATACTATAATAATCCTCTATGGCAGACAGAGTAGTAACACAATACTATAATAATCCTTTATGGACAGGCAGACAGAGTAGTAACCCAATACTATAATAACCCTCTATGGACGGGCAGACAGAGTAGTAACCCAATACTATAATAATCCTCTATGGCAGACAGAGTAGTAACCCACTACTATAATAATCCTCTATGGCAGACAGAGTAGTAACACAGTACTATAATAATCCTCTATGGACGGGCAGACAGAGTAGTAACCCAATACTATAATAACCCTCTATGGACGGGCAGACAGTGTAGTAACACAATACTATAATAATCCTCTATGGCAGACAGAGTAGTAACCCAATACTATAATAATCCTCTATCGCAGACAGAGTAGTAACCCAATACTATAATAATCCTCTATGGCAGACAGAGTAGTAACCCACTACTATAATAATCCTCTATAGCAGACAGAGTAGTAACCCAATACTATAATAATCCTCTATAGCAGACAGAGTAGTAACACAATACTATAATAATCCTCTATGGCAGACAGAGTGGTAACACAATACTATAATAATCCTCTATGGCAGACAGAGTAGTAACCCACTACTATAATAATCCTCTATAGCAGACAGAGTAGTAACACAATACTATAATAATCCTCTATGGCAGACAGAGTAGTAACCCACTACTATAATAATCCTCTATAGCAGACAGAGTAGTAACACAATACTATAATAATCCTCTATGTTAGACAGTGTAGTAACACAATACTATAATAATCCTCTATGGCAGACAGAGTAGTAACCCACTACTATAATAATCCTCTATAGCAGACAGAGTAGTAACACAATACTATAATAATCCTCTATAGCAGACAGAGTAGTAACACAATACTATAATAATCCTCTATGTTGGACAGTGTAGTAACACAATACTATAATAATCCTCTGTGGCAGACAGAGTAGTAACCCACTACTATAATAATCCTCTATAGCAGACAGAGAAGTAACACAATACTATAATAATCCTCTATCGCAGACAGAGTAGTAACGTAGTAACACAATACTATAATAATCCTCTATGGCAGACAGAGTAGTAACCCAATACTATAATAATCCTCTATGGCAGACAGAGTAGTAACCCAATACTATAATAATCCTCTATGGCAGACAGAGTAGTAACCCAATAATATAATAATCCTCTATGGCAGACAGAGTAGTAACACAATACTATAATAATCCTCTATGGCAGACAGAGTAGTAACACAATACTATAATAATCCTCTATGGTAGACAGAGTAGTAACACAATACTATAATAATCCTCTATGGCAGACAGAGTAGTAACCCACTACTATAATAATCCTCTATGGCCAGCCCATCACAAATGAAAGGGTCCATTCATACAGGGGGAGCCCAGAGTGAATGAATGTGTGTTACAGTAAAAGTAATCCCCAACAGGATGACCTCTATGTGTAACCATTTGTAAATGGAACACTTACAGTGCCTTGCGAAAGTATTCGGCCCCCTTGAACTTTGCGACCTTTTGCC
The DNA here is from genome assembly GCF_045791955.1 of Oncorhynchus clarkii lewisi. NCBI lineage: Eukaryota > Metazoa > Chordata > Actinopteri > Salmoniformes > Salmonidae > Oncorhynchus > Oncorhynchus clarkii. The sequence continues at coordinate 149 of NW_027258990.1, read as the reverse complement.
ACATTTCAGACTTCAAACATAAAGATATAAAACTGTATTTTTTTGTGAAGAATCAACAACAAGTGGGACACAATCATGAAGTGGAACAACATTTATTGGATATTTCAAACTTTTTTAACAAATCAAAAACTGAAAAATTGGGCGTGCAG